>NW_017891935.1:212500-220000 GCF_001540865.1 Ananas comosus | reverse complement strand
ATATCTGCTTCTATCTATTAGAGAGACTATAGGGAGTATCCTTTGGTATAAGTCAGGGGGGAAAGCTACATTACAACAAAAGTTGCCATGCATACAAAAGGTTAGATAACTTAATGTCAATCCTAACAAGAGGAATATTGACAGTGATTGTTGGTTAACAAGAACTTCAACTATCAGACCAGACTACACTAACAAAGTTCTTTATGCATAGATAATCAGTGAACGCGTGCTGTCTCCTTTTAAAGTGGTGCAGTCTCAAAGAAGCGAAGTGGGACCGATGACGAAAGTAGGGTTGTAGATTTGTGACAACTTTCGGAACCCTCTTTCGTCGTGGTATGGTACGCTAGCAAGTTTACGGTAAACTGCGGTCTGGTTTCAAAGACTGGACACCTAGAAGTATACTACTGGATTGAAGGCCTTTTTACGTTGGGATGATGACGAGTCTCTGCCTGCAGACTCAAACTCTGTAGACTACGGTCGGTGAAACCCCGCTTAGGTCGGAAGCCATCCCAGCCCGGGCGAATTGGGTCTTTGCATTAACTCAAAAGGATAAAAAGCGCATTAGGTATAGGAAGGACTGATTACAGGAGCACAGGAGAACAACCTAACTAAAGGATGGTAGCTGACTAGCACTCACAAGAAAGCACTGATGGTATGAGTTCAAAGATTGGCTAGTCAAGGGATTCTCTGGAGAGCTATTACTAAAGATTCAAGAAGGAATTTCATAACCACGAAAAGTGGTACGGTCCCAATGAAAGTGTCTCTTAGCCGGTTTACAGGCTTCGGAAAAAAGGAAGAAAATAACTACCACTGTCATAACTCCAAGAGTGAATTGCCGTAACTGCTCAGGATGTTATTTGTCGAGTTGACTGGCTTTAGTTCAGACAGCTGAAAGAGTCTCATAAACCGCCACCCTTCCGCGGGGTGTGGGGATGAAGACCGATGAGGGACGTAGGAATTGCCCTTAACTGCCCGGCGGGCAGAAATAGCTTTTTCGGGAGCCTCTGGGAGGTCGGGGTATTCAATCCCATGATACTCAAGGAGCAGGGCGTCGTATCCCAGGGGTTCTACTAATACATCGTAAAGCGAGGTTTTGGCTTATACCAAAAATGTAAAGGGCCTATTTGCTGCTAAAAACAGACTCTGGAGGCGGTTTTAGCTAGGGAGTGAGATTTCGAGAATAGCAGCTCCTTAGCATCTTTCTCGGACGAGGGACGAGGCCGGAGCGGAAAGCCGATTTCATACGGTCCTATCGCGCCCAAACTTCCGGTAGGCGGCTTCAATCTCCATCGTCCATGACAGATATAAAGAAAGCTAAGAAAAACTGGAAGGGGATACGGATCGGATAGATAAGGAACTTTTAGAATAGACGGGTGCGGGGTGTACGCTCAAACTCCAATTATGTTAAGCACGGCCGTGAGACACATCACGTTTTGTATGCTATCACGTTTTAGAACTTCTTGATCGGGAGATAATATGTTTCCAAAGTCCGGCGGGATTAAGTCGGAGACAGATGTTTCGAGGGCGGGGATAACACACATGACGGCTGACTTTTTGGGGTAAAAAGAAAGAAGTATTAATTCTAGAGGAGGAATGGGTTCCCTCACAAAATCACGGGGAGTTAAACGCGCTCGTTTAGAATTTCAAACAACTGATATCCGGAGGGAAACCGCTAGTCTGAGCTAAAAGCCTGATATGCCTAGGCTAGCAAATTAAGACTTTTGTTTTAGTAAACCACGCCATACTATACTGCGACGCTGGCTCCATACGGGGGATAGGGAGGGCTTTCGAGCACTCCTGAAAACGGGAAGGAATGCAAGAGTAGGGAACTGGCTAGAAACAACTAGGTGAATTTTCTTTTTCTCATTCTCCAGATTATTTCGCCAATTGGCTCTCATCGGGGATTCCTTTTTCGGAATAGGTAGAATACTCTCCAAATTGAGAGGGGCACCTTCCAACGTTATTCCGAGCTGGCTGATAAAGCCGAATTTCTTTCGCATTGCGCAGAAGACAAAAAAGATCGTATGAATGAAAGTGGGAAGTTTGGAAACCAAAAAAATAGGTCATGGTTTGGCCTTTTTGAGGACGAACAGATAAGCACTAGCAAAAGCGCTCTTTCTTTCGCTTTCACTCATAGACCGCCCACTTATTTCAACTGCGATTGTAGGACGAAATATCAGTGCGGAACATACCGAAGTCCCAAATAAATCACTTATTTTGGTGAGCTTTGGCGGTCGCGATTAAGGTAGGCCCTTATATTCCCTTCGAGAATAGCGGCCTCTTAGCTTGAGAGTGAGTATGGGCCTGACAACATTGAATTTCCTTTTAGGAATTAGATTAGCCCGGCTCAGCCTATGTCTCGCGCGCGCTCGGTCCGTCCGTTGGGACTCATCTTTCTATTAGCTTTTGGGGAAGGTCTTAGGCAACTCCCTATGATATGGGCTAAAAACCGAAGGATGAAAGCTCGAGGTTAAAACAAGACCAATCGCCCGCTCATCAGACGTTGGCTCCAAAACAAAAGCACGCGCCTATCAGGTTTGTGGGCTAATTCTCTCCTTCCCCCCGGTGATTCTGGAAGGCGGCCCTCGCCCCCGGAGGGGGGGCATCTTAGTCCTTGCATTTAAATAGAAATACGTAGTTGTAGACCCATACTAAAAAAAAATATAGATTGAAAATCAAAGAAGCCATAGAGATATAGATAAGGTAAAGGCCTCCATTACCTTATCGTGGATATGGTCCTGATGCGTACATAGATAGCCCTTTTGTCTCATGGGGCAAGCTTGCTCGGAGAGAGCTTCTTTTATGGCACTCGCGTAATCTGCGGAGCAGCAGGCTACCGGGTGAACCAATAAGGGCCCGGGCAGAAAGTACCACCAAGTTCCTAGTCCAACTTATACAAAAAAGAATTAAGCATGTTATAAGGACGAATCGGTTATGTTGAATAGTTGAATAGGGGATTGCCTCTGAGAGCCTATTGAATAGAATAAGCCCTTCTTCGACCGCTTTTTCTTGTAGCCTTTCCTAATCCCATTACCCGATCAGGGGATCTAAGCAAGGTGGCCAACTAACCTCTTTCTGGGTTTATAGCGGAAGCCACTCGACTTAAAGGGAGAAAGGAACTCGTAGTTCTAGTACCTGACCAAGGTCCAGTTGACCCTGAACCGGAAACCTCCACGGAGTCGGAGCCAAAGGTAGCATAGCTTGTTCCAGTTCCAATTGATCCAGTTGGAGCTTATCGTTTTCCTATTGAAGAATCGCGTTTTATCCAGTGTTGTTATTTATCTAAGGCGCGCCGGGCAAGAAATGGCTCTACCTACTATACCAACCAACGGAGCAAAGCCCTTTCCATACGCTATCGATTGGTATAGCTCAGAATGGTTCTGGATCGATTCCACCTCCACTTCAAAACGATTACTGGCCGATGTTCCGGTATGGCGGGTGTACGAGTATACCATGTTAGGGAGCTCCGTCCATACCAATGGTGGAGTGAAAAGCTGTCGTGATTCATCTCCACCTGCCAACCATGGGAACTTACTTTTGAATCTAACCTTTTTGAATAAACCGTCGGCTCATGGAGCTAGAGGTTTTGATACTGACAGAGAAGGGTAAACTCCTGCCAATTTGATTATGCCCAAAAACTCGACATTTGAACCCTAGCTCACATGGAGTATGTTACGCCATCACATGGATAAAGGTTAGTACCCGTGGATAAAGATGTTTTCCCAATGATTGATAGATATACCGGGGAAATAGTTTGGCAAGCAAGATCTGATACTGGAAATGAAGCTGTCTTCTACGGGAGTAACTTCGTCGGATAGGCCGGAGTGAGGGAGCCCAGTAATGTCTATATATATGCCGGATTGGTGTCGGGATCAGTGGCGAAATAGGATAGCGATGGAGGTCAACAATATGCTGCTACCAGAGATGCAACTGAGGACGGGAGGTGCTTTCTCCGTCTCCCGCCACGAGCCGCCCAGGTGAGCTATCAAGGGATAGGAGTGCCCGTCCCTTCTCAACCGTACAACCCTTCCCCTTGTAAAGGCATATGAAGCGTCACGTAGCATCTTTTTTTCGTGAGTTTCCATAGTCACTGATCTCGAGCTCCTTCGGACCCTGCTCCTCTTGCCCCTTCCCTTCATGGGAGTGTCGCTAGTGAAATCACTTCCACGCGCCTGTGGTTGAAAATATGGGAAGGAGAAAAGGGAGCCTTAGCTTCGTCGGTGGAACTTGAAGAGCGTTATGGCGACATCATAAGTAGATTCCCTTACCAAACCAGGCTCTCATTCGGTTTTAATCTATCTTGACTAACCAGATGAAACCTTATCTTTCTATTTCGGATAGAAAAGAAAGATAACTCTCCGTCATGGCGAAAAAGGGATCCGCCCCAAGTCAATTAGGGATTATAATGGACTTGACTTCTTTTTTTACGATAAAAAGGGGGCCGGTGGTTATCATCTACGTTACCGGTAAGGCACGTGAAGTCCTCTCTTTCGAGGGACGAGCGGCACTTGGTATTGGCCCCGCCGGGCTCAGTTTGGGCTTTTTAGTCTCGTTCCCTTGAATTGCACAATTAAGAATGTCACGAGATATCAAGTGGGGAAGATAGGATCTTAGCTAACTCACCGGCAGTGGATCAAGAGACAACAAAACTTGAGCGAGGAACGGGACAGTCACAGGCTCGCTAGTTCTTAAGTCGGATCTTCCATTCCATGCTTCACACCAACCAAATAGGAAGAAGCCGCAAGCGCCTCATCCTCAACTTTGAAACGGGTTCGAGAGCTTCGAAACAACCCTACTTATCTTTACTCAATTTCAAAACTCTACACACGAAACTCAACATGAGAATCTCCATCGTTCCTTCGCTCAATGCCTACTTGAAGTCTGTGTTCTGTTCGCCTACCTTTTCCGATCCCACCTACCACTTAGAAAGAAAAGTCCATTTTCTACACAAATTCTTAAGCTTGATCGGTGGCACCATCCGGTTTGGTCACCTCCCGGCGTATTCTGAGCTGGCTTAGTAAGTTGGTTTAGGATAAGCTTCGAAGGCAGCTAGCTAGGCACGAAAGTGTATTAGCTAGATAACCTAACGTTGCAGATCCTTAGTGTGGAAAGCTACGGATTTGTGACTACTTGGTCTGACTAACCAAGCGCCTCTCCTCCGTAGGTGGAATGGTTCCAGAAGGGATCCTCTTCCCTACGGTTCAGACGAGTATCCTCGCGCAATAGCCCAACACTCGATTATAGATAAACCATGTTGAATGATTTATTTACTATAACCGAGCGTTTAGGTACGCGAGGTTGGCGGACTCTCTTGGAAGGGAGTCGGCGCCTTCTGGGTCTTTGTCAAAAGGCCCAGTTGTGCGTCTTTGGCAGGGTAACCAAGGAGCATTGCTTAGCATCGCTCGCAATGGTGAGGGAGACGTCACGTCTTTTTAAGTCATCAGGTCCCACATGACCCAAATTCTGCCTCTAGGATTGGAGTCGTAGTTGATCAAATACTCAATGCCTCCCCAATGTTAGCAGCAATAGCACTTTAGTTTTCTCTGATTTTAGTCTCGACTAGACCTACAAGATCTGGTTTCTCTTTTTTTATTAGGTCCCTTACCTCCCTTTGTCTCTCCTTCTTATTCATACCTCGGACGTTCCACATCACTATCTTCATGGGGTAAACGTTTGGGAAGTCTTTTTGCACTCCTCCTTACTGAGGTTCTCCTTCATGCTTCTTGTCTTGACCCCCTTCTGTTTGGTAGTTTCAGAGTTAGGGGAGCTCACACCTTTGCCTTTGTTCTTCTTCTTTGAGTTTCTGCTTTTACTCTTGCTCATGTCTGACTGGCCTAGCTCGGAATGCCAGGCCTCATTGACCATGGCAAGTCTTTTAGGAGGGGCAATTTATTGCGCAGGCTGACTTGTCACCTCTGTGGTATGATCTTGTGCTTGAATAACTTGCTTAAGGTGAGCAGTACTGTCCTCAGTCTCCTCATCATTTAGAGCTGGCTCAAATGTGCAGTCCTCTTCATGCTCCTGGCCTTCATTTTTCATCTTCTTTGAATGCTTTCTTTTACTGCTTCTCTCATCTGATTGGCCTAACACTGGAATCCGGTCCTCATTCATTCTATGCCGGAGATTGAGGATCAATTTAAGCAGGTTCACATGTCTCCTCTGCAATCAATATGGTTATGTCTTTCTATGACTGGCTTATGATGTTCAATGGCCCTCCTCAGCATTTGGATTTGAGTCAGTAGGCTGTGCAATTCACTTGTCTTCATGTTCTTTACCCCCCTCGGAATTTTCATGATCAATTTCTGCTAGTGTATCATTCTCCAGCAGTGCGAAGGCATTTCTGGTACTGAGTGGGCACGTTGCTGGCACTTGAGTGTCAATCACCCTCTCTTCATCCAAGATAGCATCAATGGCAGTTCCACAAGCAGCTCTTTCATCATCTTATTATATCATTATAAATTGTTCGTCTGGCATGAGAAAGAAGAAAAAATAAAAGAATGCAGGTGTCGATGCCGACTATGTTGACTTCACTCTTTAAGATGGTGTTCCGCGGAAGGAGGTTTCCTTGTCAGTTCATAACCATTTCTCGTACAGGGGGCTACTTGGGCCTTAGATCCGGTCCGACCGCATCTGGTGCTATCGTATATATAGTATATCACGGCTGCATTTAGGAGTGATCTTTCCCTCTTCTTAAAGCCGGTGGTGATCCCACTTTCGAAAGAGAGTCTCGACGCGGCGGCAAAGACTTGGGGAGCTCCTTGGGCATAACATCTTGGAACTCCTCAATAACTTGAAGTATAGACTCCGGGATAGGGCCCTGATCAGCATCATTGGGGCTCTCTCTTAGTGTGGCTACATAGGTGGGCTCGCCTCGTCTCACACCCTTCTTGAGTTGTAGGGCGGAGAGGTCGTCACTCCCCTCTTTCTTCCTTGGGTCTTACTTCACACTAACCAAATCGTGAAATGAGAAAGAGCACTTTTTCGTTTTCGTTTATTTTAACAGGCTTAGCGCCCTTTGGTAGCCTTCCAGTGAAGCGGAGGCGAGCTCTTCACACTTCACTTGATAGAAGAGCGAGGCATAGCGTCGTCAATGGTGCGAGGTCGATCCTAACCTAACTCCCACATACATCTCCCTCCTTGCTTCTGACAGTGCCATCTGAAACCTGCCGTCACTAATGAGAAAGATGAGTTTAGTTCTTTTATAGTATAGTATAGTATAGTATAGTATAGTATAGTATAGTATAGTATAGTATAGTATAGTATAGTATAGTATAGTATAGTATAGTATAGTATAGTATAGTATAGTATAGTATAGTATAGTATAGTATAGTATAGTATAGTATAGTATAGTATAGGCAAACACCTTATAAGCAGCTCAACGTGCGTTCTAAGCGCTCAAATCGGGCTTGTATAACGTTTTCTCGTTTCATTGCTTAGTCTAACAAGCCAAGCCGAAACTAGCGAGCCGGCACCATCCAATAAAAGAATATCTAATCCAAC
>NW_017891935.1:0-207500 GCF_001540865.1 Ananas comosus | reverse complement strand
AGAAGTTGCCATTTTAACTAAAATGGATCACGATATCAGAAAACATGGCCCCAACTCATACTATATTAAGAGGATTTTGGGTTATTTTGATGATAAGGATGACGGTTTCTAATGCTCCGAAGGTGATGGTTGTTATGTTAATGGGAAATGCAGGGAGTTGAAACCAGAAGCTAGTGCGAACATTTCTACGGAGGGCTGGGGTGTCGTAATATAGGGTAGCCATAGGGAAACCTGTGGCTGGATTGAATCCGAAGGGTGCCTTGAACTGGCCCAACTAACTGGGCCGGGTCACTTCACTTTTGCTTACTACTACTTTTTTACTGCTTCTCTTGCAAAAACAGTACAGGAACTGGTTAAAAAAAAGGGGAGGGACCGACGCCGGACGGGCAGACCTCTAAAGATCCGGTCAAAAGGATAGCCCCAGGTACGCTTGGCGCTGGATTGAATCACCCCTATTACCTGGAGTAGGTTAGTCATTGGTTGGGTATGGTCGGGCGAACCGACTCCCAGATGTAGTCTGTAAGGGGCGAACTCAAGGTCAAAGAAAGCCTCTTATCCGATTCAGAGTTTTTCTTCAAAGCCAGAGATTCTTCCTGATTCACTTTTCCTTTTAAGGAAGGACCCCCAATTGTAGGCCTGAACTCGAATTCTCATGCCCCCCCCCACATATTCTGCCATTAAGCCTTATTCCAGAATTCCACAGATATGATTGAGGTAAGCCCTTAGTCAATAGGGCTAGCTTTTGATCAATGTTACCAGAATCAGTCGTATGCCCATTTCCCTAGCTAACTAAAGAGAGATGGGTTATCTTTTCGAGTTAACCATGGTAGGGAATGATGGCTAGGTTTCAACGCTAGTCTATCAACATGCATCCTATGTAGCGAGATTCAGACTATCACTAGATAAGCTGCAACCGATCTAGCGAAAATAACTTATTCTTATAACGCGAAATTTCATTCTATCTTCCATCTCGCCATCAGCTTTCCTAATCGAGTTTACTTATAATATAAGTAAAAGCCTAATATAGAATAGAATAAGAAATGAAATTATGCCATATTAACAGAACTCCACTACTCGCCACTCGCCCTATTGATTACAGGCTGTAGCTATCAGCTATCGCTTCTTTCACGAAAACCAATCCGATACGTTGCCGGCAAGACATTACGTCGAGCTTTCCTTGGGTCGTATCGACGGTGGATTTACTTCATTCAGGAAGGGAAGAAGTAAGCGATAGCTCAAGCAAGGAATCAATAAGACGGTCTATGAGATTGAATCTGAACGATCTTCTCTCTTCTAGTGCTTCCATCCTTCCTACTTGTATTCATTATTCTTTTTTCTTTTAGGTTTGCTAGTAATTTACTTGTGGTGTCAGATGTTCTTCATTTGCATCATAGGCCTTCATGGCCAGACTTGGGAAGGTACTGTCTATTCTCTGCCCTCTGGCGCAGTTAGTAGCGTAGCTCAGTTCCGTTCATCCCGGGAGTGGTGCTTTGCGGAGTAGTTTGTTTATTTGCTCATATGGAAAGTCTGTCTCTTCTCAGCTCAGTTCCGTTCTTTCTAGTTTTCTGGCGGGCAGGCTAACAGGCATCAAGGCTGAACGAAAGGGCAGCGCAGCTTCGTTCGTTCTTTCCGTCTTCAAGCTTGTTTCCAAATTCTATATGGGATTATCTTGTCTTCTATTCTGGAGACTCTTCCTCCCAGCCTTCTCGAGTAGCCCAGATGCAGGTGCTTGTGGGCGCGTTTCAATATTATGTAATATATTATATGCCTTATGTCAGATTCTTTAGGTGGGTCCCCCCCCTAATACCCCTGGCTTTACTGATCACTCCTTGCTTGTTTATTGTTATCAATACAAGACTAGGCTAGGACCTGTAAAGATGTATGTGTATGGTGGCCCCCGTCCTCATCGGCGGCATACATTGATAGGGAGCAGTTCGAGGGGCATTATGTATGTGTGGCAAGCGCTACTGCCCTTCTCTGTTCCTGAGCGGGAGGTACCCCTTGCCCCTGTGACATTGGTCCTCTGCATCCGAAGGGCCCTGGGATAGTTGGGTCGACTTCTTGCGCCTGTAGGAAGATCGGTGTGATCTCTTCATTCCCCGTTCTTCGCCAGATCTCTCCGCTGGGCGATCCGGAGAGCAGGGGCTCTGTCTCGTATCCTGTCGTTGGCCGTTGGGTTCAGCTTGAGACTCGCTTTTTTGAATTGATCACACCCATCTGGATTGGCCCTCCATATGCATGAAAGGTCTGATTATGGTTGCCGTAGGTCGGGTTGTAGTGGTTCGCAGACGAAAGATCGGATGTAGGTTCTCACTGGTCTGGCGAGTGAGATGGACAGCCTAACTGTCAAACGAACTATCCATTCGTTGTAGTACGCTACGAGCAGAGCACCGATAGTTCTGCCAGCCATTGGGTATAGATGAATCCGTCCGCGGGTCACATCCCTTCGGATTCCTCTCTATATGAGGTAACCACGTCCCATTGGGGCAATGCCGCCGGGCGCCCTGGACTCCCCCAACAGTCTTATTCTCGCTGTTCTCACACGCCTAAACGTTGGGACGGCATGAAGGAGCAATCCCTGCCTCTTGAATTCGACTAAAGGGTAGCCGGTGTGGAACCTCCGGCTGGATTGGATCCTTCTCTTAACGAATAAGAATAATAATAAGAAGAAGAATGATTATGAAGGGCTTCCCGTTGAAGCTAGGAGTTGAATCATCGATTGAAGTATTTCAGTATGAGTGCTTGTTCTGTTTCGTATCAAGTAGGGATCCTCTGTTTAGCTCATCGATCGCTTTAATCGGTCGAGCTGTCATCCGGAATATGTCCTTTGGTGAATCTCTCCCGTGCGTCTTCGCTAGGGCAGAGCGCTCATTCCTTTTTCAAAATACTTCCCGGGGAATCTCTCGTACTGTATCGATCGGTCATCCGTGAACTCTCGCATCTGTTTAGCGAATTTCTTTTCTGTTTAGCTTAGCTCATCCCGCTTATCTCTCATCTCGGTTTATAGAAAACGTTCTTCATGGCCCTTTTTATTTGCTAAATCTAAGTTTGTTTTAGGTTTGGGTCACGATAGGTCCCTTCAAATGCAAAAGATAGGCCGTTTATTGAAACTTTCATTCTATAAGTTATAAGTATAGTACGCAAGGAAGGCCCTATCTGAAAGGAAGGTAACGGCTGGCACATAGGGACATCGGTTTAAGCTCCCTCAATGGGTAGCTCATCTCATTGGCTAGCTAGCTCATATGGAATAGGTCTCTGGCTTGCTCCTGTCCGCTCTTTGGTTATCTATCGGAAAGAGTCGTAATCTTTCCTTTCTGTCCACAAACAAATGATTTATATCGATTCCCGCGAATCTGGAATCTCTGTAAAGTCAAACTATGGCAAACGGTCAAAGCGTTCTTCTAAGGGAAGAAGAAAGGAATCTGAAGAGGAAGGTCAGAAATTGCGTATAATACACATCATGTGGTTTTTCCAGAAAAACTGGAACAATTATGGAAAAGTCTTGTGTCCCAGGCCGAGCAGAGCATAGATTTCTTATTTTATTCATGGCACCTCTCAAATTCACAAAGTTAGGGATGTGGTATAGGTCTTCTTTTATTAATCACAAAGATGATTTGCTTGAAAAGAGGACTCATTACCTAAACTCATAAACTATGGATGAAAATGCTTTTCATTCTTTTTAAGACTCATTACCTAAAAGGGAAAAAGCCTTCCTTACCGTATCAAGAACTCCCTCTTATGCTTCGTATTCCCCTACGGATGGTGGATACTGAAAGACAACGGAAGGAAGGAGGGAAGGCGGCGCCGGCTAGTAGGTCTGAGTAGGACGATACGCTTACCTTTCCCTTGCAGCAAACGTAACCCGAACAGCACACGCAAACCATGCAGCAAGCGTAACCCTGACATCGTGCTATGCGCTAGGGGCTGGGAAGTGGGAGGGTGTGGGTGGTAAGCGCGGTAGGAGCTTTCTTCGCAGTGTGCGTTCTGCTATCTGAGCGTATGTAGCGTTCTGGCGCCTATTGCTTTCTTTCTTTCTTTAGCTAGCTAGCTTGCTTGCTGGTGGCTAGCTTGCTACCCGACCAAAAGACTGATATAACAACCTCTTTCCTGGTTCTAGACCAAGCCCCCTTTTTGGAGAAGAGTTCATTTCTTTCACCACCTTCCCCGGAATCAAGGTCTCACGATGAGCCAGAGCATGAAGCTCATTCACAATCCCCAGTGTCTTAAAGGCGGCTGGAGCGGCTCACTTACCACCAATCTACTGTAAACTTCTTCTTAGACTTCGGAATGGCAAACAGCAGAAAGGGGGGCTTTTAGGCGTTAGGCATGAGAAAGAAAAAGAAAGGGAGGGTTCAGTGGACCTCAACCGAATCAATTATCATATTAAAAACTTCCAAAGCATTCACTCAAACGAGGAACCTCATGATAACTTCATCACACAAGGCCAATCAAAAGAGCTTTCTTCGCTCGAAAGACGAAACTCTACTAGCGCTTTCTTTCTATACGAGAAGAATCGTTCTCTATCTGATATTTGTTCTCGCTCGCTTTGGGGTACGTCCACAGATCACTAGGACCGGGAACAGATCGAGACGGGAAAGGAAAAGCCGTTATAAAGAAGCATAGGTCTTCACCTTCTTCGTTTGCTCACCATGCTCAACGCACGTTAGAAAAGCGTGTAAATGTGCCTTTCGAGCATCTTTTTGTCACAGGGGATGCTGAACAAAGATTGACTCAATCCATGGTCAATTCTGAAAGATCGGATTATTGTGATTTTGTTTCTGAATTAAAAAAAAAACTGAAAAGCAGCTAGCCTAGCTCTTGGCCTAACTAGTAGCCCTTCCTCAGCTTGAAAAAAGCCAGCTCTTGCTTATGCTTCCTTCCCTATCTATTGCCCATGTTAAGCGTGAAAAGCGCTTCTATGGCGTCGAGTATTTGAGAGTTGTAGGAGAGCTTCCTTGCCTAGCCTATGCTTCAAGGCTAGTTTCAATGGGATTTGAAAAGAGGTTTGGATGCATATTGAAACGAAGACGTCAAGGCTCAAAACGAAGGGTGTACGGGAATGTGAGAGTTTAAAGGATTCGGGCTTCCACCATGCCTTACGCCACCCAAACCAAATATCCTCAAGGCATAGGAGTTTCGCTAATTAAGAAAGTAAGGTTGGTCACGTCAATAGCTAGTTTCCAGTTTACAGCCTGTTTCGAAAGCTAGTTCCCTTTCTTAAATAAGGGGAGTTTAGTTTAACCTGCACCCGAAGCTGAAAAGCCCGAGCAAGAGTATGAATTCATTCTACGGTACCCTTTGGTTAGGGTCAAGGGGTGGTCTCGTTTCAACCCCTATCGTGAACATCTAATTCAAGCCGCTAAAGCCCTCAAGTCCTATAGTTTGAAGCCAGGAATGCTAGCGAGTCAGGCTATTGTTAGGCAGCAAGTCAGCTATATTTCGTGTAAGCTTAAGCCCGGACTAATAAAGCATCGACCCTTCCTCTTTAGTAGTCTATTCCCAATACTTCAAAGTGGGTCCAGTCTCTTTAGTTGAACAAAGTCTGTAAGCTTGTTTTTACCCCCGTTATCACAGCACAGTAAGGCCAAATAACGTGAGATATAACGCTAGCCAGTGATTGAAGTTAGTCCAGTGAAGTGAGGTTTGGATTCTTAATGTTATAGATAGGGGTTTTAACTATAATGAAGACTATAGGGATAGGGAGGAAGTTACTCGACCTCGACAACAAGGAGAGGGAGGAGAGCTGGAATAAAGGAAATAACTGATCTACTGCTTTCAACCGATTCGCTTTCGGTTCGGATGAGTAAAGAAAAAATAACAATAGAAATTCTAAATTAGAAACCAAAATGCTATCGCGCCTTTACCTAAATTTCATCGACCCAACCAATTGCTTTCCTTTGAAACTCTCACTTGAACGTGTGCTGAGACTGGTATACTTTCCTTGAAGACCATCAATAGGGGACACTACGAATCTAGCTGACGTTATGGCGTAATAACTCACTTGCAGAGGTCCCCACTGTTTATAGCGGGGAAAGACTACCAGACAAGCTGCAATGTCATACCTTTTCTTTTGTCTTCTTCTGTCAGAGAAGGATAAAGGTCTAAAGGTGACCGGTCAGTAGGAACTCTTTTTTTCGGAGCTTTATCGATCCACTAACTTTTCATTTTAGGGAAGATAGCAAGAACTTTTTCGGATACTTACGTTTCGGGCTTGATCACTGGCCTCCCATTCCAGGCTATCACACCTTCCAATGGGGTTTCTAACACTAACACTATTTATAAGGCATCTGGAAACGTGAACTTTACGCCTACCCAATAGCGCCCATAACCCAAGCTCTACTCTCGCATCTACCTTCGAAAAAAAAAAGCGCTAATAACCTGCCCTTCTGCTCCCTTATATAGGATAGGAGAAAAAGGCATCATCAAAGACGCCCTTTGTTTACTTTATTTCGGCCATTGGATCGCAACAATCAGACTGGATACGAGCTTATGGCGTTAGGGACTCTCGTGAGCTGGCTTGGCTTGCTACTTAAATAAAGAGGATTTCATCATACCACACTTAAGGTGTTGTTTACCCCTTGTTATGGAACTAGCAAAGGACTCAAATAACAGGACTGACGCTGTCTTACTAAATTCATTCCTATTTGCAAATCGTCTTGAATCATACCTTGCTATCGGGCACAGGCTTGAGGAACTTTTACACCCTCCCGTAGGCTCACTTTGTTTCTGTGCTTTCCTTTCTCTCCTAAGATCCCATCCCAACCAACAAACGATAGTCTTCTGGGGATTCTGCTTGAACGTTAACTAGACCTGCGCCCGTACTAGCTTACTGGAAAACAAAGGGGAAGCTCAAAGGAATGTTGTAAGCCAACTTAAGGCTATAAAGATATTTCGATTGAGGCTAAACTTATCCTCCTTGGTTGGAACCCCATCGGCAGCGGACCTTCGCTGAGCTTTTTCCCTAGGGGGGATATTTTAGTTTTAATGCATATTTTTTTGTAGTCGAAATAATGTCATTAAGCACCTTTTGAACTTAAAGCATCTGTTAAATCTTATTATTGGTGTAGAAAGTCCCCAATTCTTGATCTGGAGCAGCACGGATACTTCTTTAGGCCGAACATAGTCAAGCATGAACTATTTTCCGAACTGACTGACCCGACTGCTGTTCGCGCTAAAGCAATTGTAGCAGCTACAGTAGGATCAGAATGCTTTAGGTATTCCATGCCATGTGTGGGACACTTTCGGAATATCATAGGCTCAACTGAAATTATTTCAATTGCATCAAAACTTTCCTCAAAAAAGCTTGCCGTATTGGACTGGCGCTTTAACTATATCTTTCTCACTTCCTTGCAGGAAGCCTAATAACTTACGCGAAGAGAATGGATCGGAGGCTACCTGATTATCCCGGTATTCTACTTGTAGAAATGAAGTGGAATTGAATCAGATCGGACTTCGGGGAACTCGCTAAAGTAAAGGGCTACTGGCACTGAAACTGGTTTGCGTGATAACGTTCTGTCGAGGAAGGACTTTATTCGCAATGGGAATAGGCTAGCCCGCACAAGACTTGCCCGTACACTGCCCCTTCTTCTTCCCATTACTTAGGGATTTTCTTAGGCTTCTTGAACCGACACTTGAACTTCAATCGAGTGGCGAATCTACCTTTGATAAAAGTCCTGCCTTTCAACACCTGAGATGAGAACTGAACTTGCAGTGGCACTTGAACTGTTGACTCTCCCAACTCGTTGAAACCCGCCTAACGAACTTGCAACCAACTAGCTCACTGGAAAAGACCTTTTATTGATTCCCAAAGGAATGCCTTTCGACTGGAAAGAAGAGTTTGACTTTTTTCCAGGCATAGGTCAAATGGATTTCTTCCGCGTGACAGCCGATAGTCTTCTTGGGCTTTTGCTTTCACTCTCTTTTCACTCCAGACTCACTGGCTTGAAACCAACAGGATGGTTAGATAATTCATTCACTTTAGAGGTCAACACTTCTGGTGCTTTACTTGGTGGGGATAAGACTATCGCTTCAAGGGAAATCTAGCTCTCCTCCTATAAGATCGTATTCCACATTTTCACTCTATGCTCTAGTTCTCGCCTATATACTCTATCTATTTTCATATAGTCAAAAGAATTTCCACTCGTCCGCTCCAGGGTCGATGAAATTGAGATGAGCTTCTTTTTCCGCTCGCACGTTTCCTTTCGAAAGACCTTCTAATTCATATTCTGACTTTATTTCTGGAACAGGTTCCCAAGCGAGAGGGGAGAGGGAACATGCATTGCAAACTAACATAAGACCCCTCTCCCCTTAGGAAACAAGGGAGCGAAGCGACCTCCGACGGAGGACTTCACCTTTATCTTTTAAAGAATGGCCTTTACAGCGCCCTATGCCGATTCCCACTTTCACTCTTTTGCCTCGAGACTTCCTAGGGAAAAAAGTATACGATGGAATTTGGATACTATAGTAAGCTGTTCTCAATGGGCTTAGCCGCCGTTCAGCAGTGGAATATTCCCATGATATAGTCGCTCAGTTGTGAATTCCTTTCTTGAGTCCAGGATATCGGAAATAACATCTATAAAGAGTTGCCGAAACCGGTGCTACACCAAAGCATGGGCTTTTTCTTTCTCAATTTCTTTTTCATTACATGACTGGGAATCTTCCTTTCATCGGTGGCCAAAAGCCCAAAGTATTCACTTACTACCTAATTCCGAGTTTCAACCGAACTGCTGGCACCCGTTTTCCAAGCTCTTGCTTTTAGGGCAGATAGATGGTCAGCTTAGCTATGAATTTGACATGACACGGTCCCTCCGGAGAGTACGATGTTTGGCTTGCTGCTCTCCCATCTCATTAGGGACAAAACCCACCACACGAAAGCTTTTTCAAAACCGGAATCTTACTCTTCACAGGTGGTGCTACTAAAAGCTGGGGAAATCCTCTTGCAAAGGTCCAAAACTAAGGTTCTTCATGAACGACTTGCCTGTGAAAAGCATATAGCTATTCATTCGAATATGGGACACCAACTGTTAAGGAGGGTTCTCCTCGGATGATTGCTTCTATCGACTGTCCTTCTCTATGTTGACTGGGGAAGCCTCTCAATGTGCAACCTGACTTTGCTCAGCTAGTGCTACTCTTTCTTTTGGCCTGATCTCGTAAAGAAAGGAAGGCTCATGAATGACCAATCCCTGGAGGAACACTATGATTCTGCTTCTGTCTGGTCGTACTAGGCCATTAAGGTCTCACTACTGACTATGTGAATCTTTGTATCCCCCATGCATTGAGATAGCAGGTTGGATCATCATCCAACACAGGAATGGGTGCTCAATCAATGGAATGTTTGCTTTTAGATCTCTTCCAGTGCTTATCAAATAAAAAGATCAGGTTGAGGTCGAAACAAGGGATCAACCTGTGGACATGTTGCGCTGAACCTCTCTTCCTACCGCTAGGAGTGAAAGACATTGCTTGGCTGCCCGATCATGACGTAGTCCGAGATAGAAGATTGAGAAAAGCAGGGCAAGTGGGAGATGTTCCACGAGCTACTTGTTTGAAGTCTTAAAGTCATATACTTTGAAAAACCTATAAGCCGGAAGTAGAGCTAGTTCTTTCAAGCAAGTCCAGCCTTTCAATCGGTCGGACGGAATTCTCATTCACCAGTATCGGATATAGTTAGGCAAGCTTTCTTTACTAAATTTAGCATAGCTAGTCTTCATAAAAGGCTTTCTTTCTTTCTCGAATCGGGGGAGGGCAGGCTTTGGAGATGTTTATTTGAATTCTCCGCTGCTTGAGACTAGGCTGCTATAGAATCCAAGTGTGTCGGTTCGGTTGTTACAGAACATGAATCTGACATATAGAAACTCCTTTCGAATGTTCATCTTCGATTAGCAGACGATTGTCCTTCTTCTTGGTCACCGAGGCAATCTTGCCTTTTGCAACTATTCCATATGGGGATGAATGACGGACAAATATTCTGTTAGATGTGGCCGGTCTTTGCTATTGGAGCTGTTTGCCCATCTATTGAATCTGACTCTAGAAATTCCTTTTCACTGGGAAGAACTCCTGGTTCATTAGTTCAAGCGGAATCCAATACCTGTAGTGCCTCACTTTACTGAAAGCAGGAAGCATCCATTTCTTTGACATCTGAGGTATTAGGTTCCTTTTTAGCCTGTGCCGATGTCGAATAGACGGAATTAGTGTTAGTACCTTTCTTACTGTCTTTCCTGGCGTTGCGAGGACCCTTACAGGTCCTACGGCGTGATGGTTCATCACCATCAAGGGCGGATCGTTGTGTGTCGGTCTGTCCTCCATTGAGGCCAGTCCCGTGGTTCATCTAGGCGTGGGCTCACAAGCCTATGTTCATGATGAATATATTGGGCTATACCTCTCCCTTCTTCATCCTTAAGTTCAAAAGGATATGAGGGGTTCTTGGTCATACCAAGATGCCTTCCTATGGCCTTCCATGAGAAAGGTCATGTGGGTGAGTCCGAAGAGGTTGTCTCCTTTTGTAGGATGGTGAGGTTATCACACATCCCCAAAAGGGATAGCCGCCCCTTGTCACTGTGAACGGCGGTTGGTACAGAACTCCCGTTATTAAAGGGATGTTTCCTAGGCCAAGCTCAGGCTAGTGACGAATCGGAATGGATTGATTATATGATGTTTAATAATCTATTTCCATCCCTATTAAAGGTGGCACCTCTTCGGTGGCAGAGAGTCTTATCAGACTCTCGGGTAATGAGGGGACTTCTTAATAAAGTCATCCTCATTATCCATGATGGTTTGACCAAAGAAATGTGTATAGGAGCCTACCTGTTCACCCAAGAAGTAAGAAGATTTAGTAAGAAGTCTGGTTATCCATTTGTGGCATTGTATTTAAAACAATGTGCATCTAGTCTCCAGATGGCTGGAGGCGGTGATTCCTTTTCACCCTCTCTTCTTCCTTTTCCAGTCTCATTGACTAGAAGGGGCTTCCCTAGAATCATCCCAAGGTTTCACCGAAGGATGATCTATCGTCGTGATGACAAGGCGGACATGCTGGTTCAGATATACTTCTCGTTCTTAAAAGTAGGTAGATTATTCCTCTTGCTGCAAAGGTGACGAAAAAGACATTTGAGTCCATCGTGACTCCTTGTGAGAACATTGACAGGGTTTGTACCTTTCTATCAGAAATTCAAGATAATATGAAATCACGGATATTGAGGTATATCCCGTCTATTACCACTATTCCCCTTGAACAAGGGATGTCGTGGAGTCCAACCTGGAAGGCTTTACCAACCCATCGGTGGGTCGGGGAACGTACTCTGGGATCGGTTTGGAGGGCTACCCACAATAAAGGGGGCAACCCTTCCAAGACGGGGGGTTAGATGGTTAAATCCGTCTTCTCCTCTCTTGCTCACGAGATGTCGGCGTTCACCTTTTGAGTTCGTACATTCTCGTGAGGAGCAGTGGTCCCAAGGAATTCTTTGGTAAGATGGAAGTCTTGCTGACCCCCCTTGAAAACCGAGCGGACTGACTAAGATGCCTAAGTGCTCCCATTTGCTTTTCGGCCTTGCGGACTGATCGACTTCCCGCCCGCTTACGTATACTAACACGGCACGTGGAATCGTTCTCTCTAAGAGAGCGAGAAGCTTGCGACCTTCCTTGCCTGATTCAGAAAGTGAGGAAGTAACTACTTCGCCGCCTCATACGAATGACCCGACCGTCTTCTTCATTCATCAGGGTCTCAACCTGGAAACATAGTGCCCGAGTTTCATCTCGGCCACGACATTGTTGAAACACACCTAGTCTCCATTCTTCCGAACACTATCCACCGTACCTGGGTAGAAAGACGGTGCACCTTTCTCTCCGACCGTAAGCTGCGCCAACCCCTTGCCTTCCTTAGGGGCAATATACGGCTAGCCTGGGCGGGCTAGGAAGACTTTCTGCCTTCTCCACTCAGTTCAAAGGTCGTTACGGAACGGCGGCGAAGGACTTATCATACGGCAGCAGCTTAGGCCACCTACACCTTCTAATAGGCTTCGTCTTTCCTCTGTCTGCTGAGTACAGTCGTTTGGTGCAGGTTCGACCCTTCCAAGACACGTGTAGAACTCAACCAAGAAGTGGAATTGATCATTCACTTTGACTGATTATCTTCCCTGTTCTCTGGGAGAATAATGGAGCGACTTGGTTGTGACCTTCACATGCCCCTTGGCTGGATCTTGGATCCGCCTCTCCATCCCTAACTATACCAATGGCGGGATTCGCCCGATCATGACCTGATCAATCATGATTCCACCAATGAAAGCCATATTATTGCGTCTGATAGTTTTCTTTTTGAACCCTTTTCATGATCTATGAGTTTTGTTCATGGTTTATCTGTTCGCCTTTCACCATTAGTTCTTTTCTTAGCCTTAGTTTTCCGGTGTGGTGCCCGGCCTTCCATCGAGTTGGATTGTATGAAGCACGTAATTTAACATGACGTCTTTCCCCGACCGTGCCGGGCGCAACATGGAAGTTGTATGATTATGGTAAGATAGGGCCCTAGGCGAGACATACAAAAACCCGATCCCACTGGAACTCGATCTGTGATCCGTCTCACGCCATAGTTACTGAAATAGTTGTATTTCGGGAAAGATGGCCCCAATCCCGCCATTCAACATATTGATGTCTTTGATTTTGACTGTCCTGGTTAGCTTGTTTTACCGTCTTAGTCACCCCTCTGGTGCCTCATGCAGACCCTTCTCCTTCTGTCCGTTGCATGTGTGATGCGACGGTGCAAACGCGTGACTAGAGGATCAGGTCTATATATGATTTCACTACTCTCGGTCGCTCAAATCATAGAAGGTCTTCCGACGACTTTCTTCATCCTAGTGCCGTTGACGACCCCTCGCTCAGCCAGTTAGCTTTGGCTGTGGGCTCGCGTCCGCTTTATACACCCTCTTCCGATCTGGCCCTACGCGTTCCGATTCACAGGGTCACTTTCCTTCGCTTCGCATCCTCATTCGGGTTTTCGCGAAGTTCGACATCTACGAGAAAACAGAAAGTGAGTTGCCTTGGGTCTTCATTTTCTTCACACTCATTCCTCTGCAATCCCTCTCTGCGCCCTTGGTCGACCGTGCTGCTAACTCGTTCGACCCCCCCAGCTGATAGATGGGCGGGCTTGGAAGACCCGCCCCACCATTCATATCGGTGACTCTGATCGGTTGCTTGGCTTAGATCATTCCGATCGGTGAGTGGATTGGGCGTGTGCTTTGCTTGGTCTGATCAGTCAGTAGCTTTGTCTTTCTCTCCGATCCCAATAAGAACATAGGGGGGAATTATAACACAAAGTTTTCGTCTTGTTGATTCCTAGGTGTAGCGCTTGTTCTTCTTCGATCGCCTCATAGTTAGTTGCTTGGTCTGATCGCTTCGGCCCACTTAGAGCGAACTATTGGTCGGTAGCGGCCAATAAAGACTGATGCCCTGCTGACGACGGTGGCGTGAAGGCTCCGATGATGTCCATCCCCCAGGTGGCAAATGGCCATGAGCATGTTGTGACGTGCAATGGTTCCGGAAGCTGGTGAATAAAGTCTGCGTGGTACTGGCAGACCTTGCAGCTTTTGGCGTATTCAATGCAGTCGGATATCATGGTTGGCCAGTAAGATCCTAGTCTTTTGAGCTGCATTTGTCACTTTGGTCCCGTTTGGTGTGCCCCGCGCACTCCCGCGTGGACCTCTTGCATTGCTCCGGGTATCCGTTCTTTGGCTATGCACCTCATATAGATCCCATCAAGCGATCGCTTATAGAGGGCATCCTTCCACATGATGAACTTGGAACCTTCGTACTTCGGCCCGACGGTCTTCAGGTAGCCTTCCGTCCTGGAGGTAGTTTCGAAGGGTTCTCGCCAATCTTCCTTGCCCTCTTCAGCAGTGTTCATGTTAACAGGCTCCGCCTGGGTGATTTCGCGGAGGGGTTGCAAGACTCTTCGTTCACCGACCGTGATAGTCACAGTCTTTTCAGACGGGAGAATCCAAGAAGCTGCCATTCCGAAAGCGAGCGAGAGAAGCGACAGCGGAGCGAGCGAAGACTGGCTCGCGTAGCTTTCGCTTCGCTCGCTTCGTTTTATTCCGTTTTTACGTTTCAAATAGAGGTCGCCTAGGAAGAGCATGGTATCAATCACCTCGATCGAAAGCCTCTATCTATAGACGTCCTTACCAGCCTCTTTCCCCCGGTCCACTAACCAACTAATTCATACACCGGGCCAGTCGCGCTAATGTGATACCCAACTATTGGTCCTTTGTATTACGCGGCTTTTGTTTCATTCTAGTCAGTCTGATCTACTCTAACGATCACTATTCGTCTCCTTTCGGCGGGTATGTTAGGTAGCTATACCACACAAGGAGTTCTTTTCCATCAAGGAAAGACAATGCGTTCTCCCTATCCCAAGATTCGAGGTAATGAGTCCTCTATCAAGACGTCCCCCGCAAGCTTGGCTGGATAGGCGAAAGGCGAGGGACAGGCTTCTTGAAAGGGTCCTCCTTAACTTACGGAAGAATGTCTCAAACGACAAGCTTCGCGGTGTCCAACCGCTCGCGTTCACCAGTTTGGTTATGCCACTTCCTAAGTTAGAGGAGTCCGACCACTAATCTGTTGTATGCTCCTTAGTGACGGACTAATATATGCCGTCCGACTGCAGTTGGTTACTGTGATCAATCTAGTAGGTTAGATTAGACTGACATGCATGGAAGGTTTGGGTGAGAAGGGCATGTTTAAGGCATGAAGGGATAAAGGAAGGGCTTGGACAACCTAATCGCATGGTGGAAGGACTAAGTCCTCCCGGGCTACCGAAGATAGAGCGCGTTCAGTTCCACTCGGGCCCTGGTTTCTCGAAACTTCAGGTGGCACCTGCACAGAACAACCAAAAGCTGGAGGGAATGGCGAAGACCGACGTTAGGGCCGCTTCGCTTCCCGGCGAAGATATTGAAAGGATTTCGTAGGGCTTAATTGCACTATCGATCTCCCGAAGCGTGAATCCCGGCAGCGCCATTGCGAACAGCCCCGGAGTGCGCAGCGTGGGATGCGCATCAGTTGAGCTATTTGACGGAGTAGCTAAAAGGGATCTGAGGAGAAGTAGTTGTCCCTGGCTTCCTTCCTCCATCGATACGACAACTTCCTCCCTCGGCTTCACGTTCTTCTATCTCGACGTCTCCTTCTCTCCGTATCTCCTCCGCCGTGCTTGACGAACTAGACTCAGACTCCGGGTCTGCATCAAGCTGACCCTCCTCACTCAAGAACAGACAAGAAAGATCAGGATAATAATGCCTGTGATGCAGTCGGGAGTACTGTGGGACTAGGGATACAGACATTTTGGTGTGGACTTTCTACGGACGGACTTGTGTTTTTTGGCTAAGGGTGGTTGACAGGGGTCTTGTAGCGGCATGTGGATCGGAA
The DNA here is from genome assembly GCF_001540865.1 of Ananas comosus. Lineage (NCBI taxonomy): Eukaryota > Viridiplantae > Streptophyta > Magnoliopsida > Poales > Bromeliaceae > Ananas > Ananas comosus. Next base: position 192,101 of record NW_017891935.1, on the reverse strand, counting down.
AGGAGACATAGTTGGGCGGTGGCGTAGGCATGTTCTCGTGCGGCGGGAGTCAACCCTCTTCCAGCGCTCTTCTGACTCTCCTTCTCTACTGAGCTCTACTGATGTAGTCTTTGACTTTTGGCTTGTAGCCCAGGCCAAAAGTGGGATCGTGTGCTGGTAGCTGCAGAAAAAAAAATTCTCCCTTGCGTCTTTATCCCCACCGGGGTGGAACCTCATCTTTGCCATCATCCTCAGCTTTGGTGGCAACTCGTCTTCTCTCGGATCTGGTTTCAAGCCTCCTAAATAGGTAGAAAGGGGGTGGGACAAGGCTTGTGGGTTTACATAATGCAAGTGCTAGTGAAGCAAGCATGCAACCAATAACATTCAAGCAAGCATTATCTAGTTAAAGAAATAGTTATTTCTTTATATAAAACTACAACGCATGGAATATAGACATGAAGCAAGAAGCAATTAAGCATTAAAAAGACGCAAGTGAAAGATAGAAATAATATAGAAAATCAAAAAATGCGATCAAGCATCAAGTTAGTAATTAAGCAAGTTGGAAACCGGTGATTTGGGAGGTCAAAGGGGATTCAAGTTTTGGCTTGAATCCGCTTTCCCCAGCTCCGTCGCCAAGCTGTAAGCATAGCGAGCTCGTTAGGGACCCTAAAATACAAATGGAGTCGCCACCTAAAAAATCAGTGAAAATTGGAATTTATATATAAAACCAGTGGCTATCTTCCTTCAAGTGACAGAGAGGATCGAGAAAGCATCGCCCAAAGGTGCTTTCACGAAAGCCGGTCTCCGGTGGTAAAGAACCTTTCTTCACTCTAGAAGCCTTCCAAACCATCCACTGGATTTTCTTGTTCGTAAGGGAGGAATATGTGTGTGTTGTATAACAATAAAGGACTTTCGATGACGCGTTGTCATTTTGACGAGGTTTTAGATAATCCAATTTTCTTCATTTTGACTGAATCACTTGAATCAGTTGAAGGAGACGAGGCTTCTGGCCCAGCCTGAGGGGCTGGAGAGGAGAGTTTTGACTGCGGGAGAGGCAGGTCCGGGTTTATGCAATAGGGAGCAGAGCAGGTAGGTCTTCTCCACGCCACACTTTCAGAGCTTTCCCGCTCGCTTTCTGACACTGCCCTTTACCTGAGCACTGTGACGCAGTCGGTCAAGTACTGGGTTTCTGCTAGTGTTTACTAAGTAGTATATAAAGGACTTATGAGAACTGACAACAACTAGGCAACCACAGGAATTCTCGTAGTTAATTGAGTTAAGGGAGGACCATTCGTGGGGGGTCGTGGAAGAATTGGGTTCGATTCCCTTTATACGCGATGTGGCGAAAAAGACTGATTCAACGAGATATGCCATGCCTGCATTAAGATTTAAAACGTGTCGTCTACTTCCAGGAAATGTTCGGAACAGAGAACTTTCTCTAATACAACGCCGCATTCTCCGAAGATTGAGGAACAAGAGGAGATCCATTAAAAGAAATCTTTCGGAAAGAGAAAATCTAAACAGTAACATCAAATCACAAACTACACGAAAGTTGTCCCTTTATTATGGGGATTTACCCATAAGGGAGATGCACAGAGGAAGAGAAGGAACTGAATATATCCCTTTTTTACTCAATCAAGAAACAAGATCGGACGTGATTCCGGTTCGTCTCCATTTTAGTGACACTCTTCCTCAAGCAAGGCAGCCGATAAGTCATCGAAGGGTTTGTTTGAATAATGGACTGGTAAGCATTACTCATTTGAAAGTTTCCCACGGTGATCTAATATCTTTTCAAGAAAATGAGGCTGGTGAAGAAATAAGGAGATCTTTCTATATCGACATATCAGTTGGAAAAATCATAGGCAAATTCCTGCCGGTCAGAATGTGGAGAAGAACCAAAACAGAATGGTTCCGCTTACTCAAAACTCAGAGGGGGTGCCGCCTACTACTCAAATCCCGGTTTTTGCAAGAGTTGCGTTCTTCTATGCAAGAAGAAGACTTTGAAAGAACAAAGAAGTTTGGATCCGCAAAAGTATGCTTAGGCAGTTCCTTCGCTGAGCACAACAGAATGAAGAGGAATTTGTTTCATTTCAAATACTTCTTCTTATTGAAGAGAAGGAAGGAGAAAAACCGAAATCTTCCTACTCGAACAATAAGTCCTTTTGTTTACAAGTCTTCTTTATATAGTAATTCGACCTATTGCTCCGGATCCCCGTTTACTAGGAGGATAAGAATCAAAAGGATCGAACTACCTACTCATTATTCGGAGGTGAATCATAGAACACCAAAAGCTGTGGTATCTTATGGACCTAACATAGGTCACATCCCTCACGACATAAGATTGAAAGATCCAAACCTTCCTCTTCTCCGCGGAAACGGACGTGGCCAAAACAACTAATAAAAGATCGGCGTAGTCGCTCATAGGGACATATCTATCCGGATAGAGGATAGTCTAGATCAATTTATAGATAGATCTCTCTCTATATAGATAGGTCCATGGATAGAGATAAAGATAGGGATCCCCATGTATATTAATAGTTGGAAAAAGTGCACTTTTTGACTACGTATACTCAATTTTATACTTTTTTCAAGGAAACATCGTTTTTTCCATTTTGACTGAATTGGTCTCCGCGTAGACGAGCGAGCAGAGCCCAGGAAAGAGGTCAGACCGTCATAGAGCAGTCGACTAGAAGTATCAGACTGCTGGCCTGAGAGAAGGCAGTCTCTCTCGGGAAACATGGCCCAATTTCTCTTCTTTCTTTTCACACGGGCAACATAGGGGAATAAAACAGACCATGAACATGAGTTTCAAATGGAAAAAAGAAAGTCTTCTTCTTGGTAAGATAATTCAAAAATTTTATGAGGATGTTATTCTGTCTTATTTACTACCTTTGGGAAGAGTTTGATACTTAGAAAGTTCTTGACAAGTCCCAAGTGGAGGAGATTAAGAGGTCATTAATGAATTCTTCCTTTCAGTTCTCTTCGATGTATCGATCATGCATTCCTAAACCACATAAGCCGGGGGAGATGCGACCCATTAGACAGCCTCATAAGGCAGACATCATTGTCATGGATGCGGCTTTTGAACATCGTTTTTGAAGACATCTTTCTAACGTACTCCCATGGGTTTCGAAAAGGGAGAGGAGTCATCACCTTTTTCGCTCATGTTCCAAAATTGGGAAAGGTTGATAGACTCATTCAAGCAGATATAGTTGGTTCTTTTTATCATCTTCATGATCATATTAGAATTTCAACATGTTGAGCGCATATTGGGCAAGGTAATGATGCCTTCTGTAATCTGATTGAAGCTAGTGATATCAAAGAGTTGAATCGAAAAAGTTATGCATTCATTGAAAAAGGAATACAGCGGGTAAGCCCCTGATCTCCAGTTCTTATGAATATCTTCAACCATCAACATGATATGTTGATTCATATTTTGAGTCAAAATCAGGCATTAAATTATGTAATATATGCAGATAACTTAGTATTTGCTATTAAGAAGGGGCCAGAGTCTGAAAGGGTAAGCCAAAGCTTCCAACAGATGTTTCCATAGTCTTTGGCCGAGCTCAAACTCTTTAAAAAAAGCTTGGAACTCATTCGCGAAGTCAGTAAACCCTGCTATACTATAGTCTTAGGAGTACTTGTCTCGATTCACTCAGACGGACTTATGAAGGCACCCATGAAAAAATTCCTCATCATGCCAACAAAAGAAAATATCAAATCAATTACAAAAGAAAATGCTCAACCTTGAGGAAGTACTTCTCCCTAAGATACAGACATATAACGCTCTATATTGTTTTAGTCTGAATGAGAATGACGTCATTGCATACTTTATAGACTTTGGTTGAAAAAAAGTGTTAGAACATTTCGGAAGTTCAAAAAAGCAAAATATCAGAATCAAAGGAAGAAGGACAAAATCCTCAATCTTTTCCGTTACCAGAAAAAAGAGTAGTAGCTTCTCAGCGGTCAAGGCTGAATTCATACATCAACTACCGTAGTCGCTACACCTCAATTTTCTGACCATTTGACAAAGAAAGAGGACCAAGAAGAAGCGCTTTCCTGTCCACGCGACCCATGGAATATGGATCCTGCCTTGCAGACAATTGTCGCCTTTCACAAAGTTCTTCTCCTGCTCTTGACTCATCAAGCCCTGGATGGATGGCTGTTCTAGCCGATCGCGGGACCTAGACCTAGCCTCTTTGTCCAATGAAAAGTGAGAGGATTCCCTCTCTGACGACTTCGGTGAACAATGGGCAACTCCTACTACTGAAGCCAGTGGATACTGAGCCTCTTCCTCTCATCTCTGGGCTGCTCTTGCTGACTCTTCCCTTGCAAACGCCTACCAAAAAAGGAGAAGGGCGTGGAGCTTCTCAACCAAGAGAGAAGAGGGGATGGAACTACGTCTTTCATCCCGTATAGGGTGATTGAGGGATGGAGCTGTTCTCTTAATGGAAGAGAGTAGGGCCCTGGCTGAGCCTGAGTTTGTTCCGATGTTCTGTGTACGAGGTTGGCTTGCTGAGCATCTTCTTTTTGCATAGGAACCCGAATCAGCCGCGCTTGCTATCTTTCGCCGATTTCCAAGGCTTTGCTGTGACGTCAAATCCCTTCCTTCATCTTGTCTTGAAAGAAAGGAGACCGTGGGATATAAGCGAAGCCACTCGCAGCATTATGGCCAAAGAATCTCGTATAACAAAGATGGTTTGTGGTCTTAGGTCAGAAAGGTGACCTATACCTGAATTGAGGCGAGCCTACCCGGTTGGAAAGAAGAATGGAGAAGCTGACCTGGAATAATGCTACGCTTCATAGCCTCTTATTTCACACTCAGCGAACTGGTCATTCTCTTATCTGTCCTTGGGATGACTAGTCTCCTCCTCCCTATTGGTCTTTAACCTATACCTGCCTTTCCATACATGTCTGGCTTCCTTTCATTCCTTTCGGGATGGAGATTTGGTCCATCCCATCCGCACCCTGCCCCTGCAGTGTCCGTCAGAGCTTGACTAGCTGTCCCTCTCGGGCTTACCGCCCATTGTGACCTGTTCGTTCAGTCGAGCTTGATAGGGAGATGTCAAACCAAATTCCTTGTCTGAAATGGCGACGTTAGTGAGCTGGTGAAAATGCATCGAGTGAGTGTGAAAAGCTTCATGAGGCAGAGGGAGAATGGCATAAGTCTTTCGCTGTTGAGGTGCAGTTCTAATGGTTTTAGGGATTTCCAACCGGAGATTGTAGAAAGACGGTCAGGGCTACCCATTAGTACCGTGTACGTAGTTGTTAAGATGAAGCTTCGTTTGGTGTTGATTCTAGACTAGACTGGAAATAACCCGATGAAAGTGACCTGCTTTCCTTTTCTTCATCGGCTCTATCTAATCAAATAGTTGATGTGAATGGTCTCTTAGGGTATGAAACCTTACCCAAGGCACGAACTACTCTAAAACGGGCACCAGAGCACAATACTTAAAAGGAAAGACCTGCCCGGGGTGTACCGAAAGATAGAGATGCTGCATCGAGTCGAGACAGTCAGACTACCGAGGAACCGCTACTCCATACCACGCTGACCGACACACGGCTGCGAGAGAGGAGGCAAACCACGCGATCAGCACCACGACTTCAGCTACCTGATCAAAGTCATCAAGCTGGAATCGCGCCGTTTGTATCCCTGCTAAATATCTTGTTTTGGCCACATGGATATAAACAAAAAAGCCTACACAAGACTTTGGGTTCACTTTGGCCCTCGTGGAAAGGACCTATGTGAAGGAGGCGAATAGACTCATTTGGAGGACTTAACCAAACTTCATCTTTTGGTCAAAACCACAGACTACAGACCCGCCCCGGTGCGGGAGCCGCTCGCACCCACTAGAGACTTTACATAAAAGTATGGATTAGACCAGATATGGGGAGAAGTCTCCATTTCTCCTCACGTCCCGTCTGTTGGCGGAACGCACGGTCCAAGAAAAACTTCAACCTTCAGACGCTATCGAGACCGTTTTCTTTCCTCACTCTCCAGGTGAGATAGCTGATACGCCCAACATCGGCCGCCAAAGATGTCGCGTTATCGGGGATCGGTTGAAGCTGCACTCTTGTTCTGCCTCGGTGACGCCGCCTTTCGGAAAATGTGAAATGGAGATTCTTGAGATAAGCTTTTGGTCAAGTGTTGGAAGGGACTCCCATCCCAGAGTGTGAAAGCTCTCGGGAGAAGGGAATCGACAAGACAACTTGAGCTTTTCTTTGGTTTGGTAAGAAGCTTCCTAAAGTATGTCGATTTGTGGTACGGTCAGTTCACTCGAATCCACTGACTTCATGCACGGGGACTCGACCATCAATCCTTTCTTGTGACGAGCTGTGACTGGGTGCTCTGAAACCTCCTTTTAAGGAGGGGCAGTGGGGTAAGGTAATTGAAGTAACTAGCCAGTATTAAGATTAGGCATCAGCATAATAAACTGACCGAAGCCGAAGACGCTGAATGACGAATAGAGGCTGTTGGCTCGGGTGGGGAAGCAAAAGAAGCAAGAGAGCCTCTTTCCGGGAAGGAAGGGACGGCCGAGAACGATGTCCTTTCTCGTGCCTAATGCCTAAGCGGGAGCGCCCCTCTGTCTGCTACTTTACACTACTCCTCGAGCTGGACTTGAGGCTCTCCTCGAAACTATTCCGAAGTTGATCATTCCATTTCTATGGATAGGTTGTCAGCATATGAGAGAAAGGCGGATGAAAGGCGGTGACCCTACCAAGCAGGCTGAATAAGGGTGGTTTTCGGGGAAGGTAGAAGCCTTTCGGGCTGAATAGGGGCGGTGAGAGGGTGTAGTGTAGTAAAGGAGGTGGGCTTAGAGCCAGCAAGCAAAGTAAGGCAAAGCTTTATCGCGAAGAGGGCAGATGAATGAATTGGTTCCTGGGTATGCCTTCCGAGGTATGCCGGGCAATAAGGGCAAGGAAGGAAAGGGAAGAGTTTCAGAACTAGGCGAGAGGACTCCTGTCCATAAGGCTAGGAAGGCGGGAGCACAAAAGAGGAGTGATGCCAAGTTGGAGGACTTTCTTGATAAAGTAAGGAAGACGCGGCCTAGCTACGCATAGCCCTGTTCTAGGATTCAAGACTGATCTGCCTAGCTTGACGACTGACTGAACTTCCAGGACTGAGCCGACTGACAGAACTGAGACTGATACCGTAGTTGCTGCTGCCTGCTCTTAGCCCGGAGGTGCTCCTGCTTATTTACTCCAGTTCGAGTTGCAAACAAAATGGATTTGATTTACCAGTTTCAGTAGCTCGTGCTTCTCTTGCTCTAGTTTCAGTAGCAGAAAAAGGAGAAGTCGAAGTTCCAGTCTCGGTTGCTGTTGACGTGGATGTTGATCTAGCTAGCTCCTAAGCTCCTCAAGGCTACGCTTGCTCCGTAGCTACCGCATTTACGCAAGCGTAGTTGGTCTAAGCTCTTTCGGTTAGGGTGGGATCGATTCGATAGACTTGATCCTTAGGGGGAGTTTTCCTTTTTATACGGATGTATGTTCAAGTGCAATATCTGGCTCAATATCCGTTTTAGTTCTTTAAGGCCGAGTCAAGCCCGCTGTAGTGCCTTCATTCCTTTTATGAAAGAGAGGGAGTTCTGTGATTCCCATTTTCAGGTAGTTCTTTCAGGTCTTTTTTTTTTCTTGTAATAATATATATTATGTTTGTGATCTATAAGTGTCCGCTACAGTCTCTCAAAGAATGCATTGGATGGATGCCGGGGCATTGCGCGAGCGGGCTGTTTTCGCATTCCGTTAAAGGCTGACCAAGCCGCTGATGCTTAGCTGGTCTTTTCGCTTGAACGAACAAGCCTTTGATTGATGCGACAAAGGTCTGCAGATTTGAACATGCTCTTTTGGCCTCGCTTCCTTCTATGCACTGCCTTTTTCAGTTGCTCGACGATTCCGCTCTCGCTCCTTCCGTCGCATTCCCGCTCTCAACAGCCACGATCAGGACTCGAACCCAAACCCTACACTTGACACTCGATGAAATACATTTTTTCTATCGTGACTTTTGGTTACCCGGTTGGTTCCCCCAGCAAAAAGGGGTATAAGCACTTGACCGTCTAGTTATTTTTATTGAAAAAGCCAATTAAGCAATTGCGGGGATTGCTGCAGAGCTCTAGTAAAAGAAGCCGCGGGAAGCAATAAAGAGTGTTAAATGATTTGGAAGGAGGCAGGGCTAGGCAACCAATCTTCGTACTCGGAATCAGCATGTGATGTGCTCTACGGTTCCGCCCGGATGGCTGTAGTAAGAGATAATGGCTCACGGGGAATCCCGGTCAACGGGGGGGGGCGTACGTCATGCATGACGAAGAGCGGGAGAGGGGAGAGAGATGAAGGCAGGTATGGGAGGTTGAATTGATAGGTCGGGTCGGGAAAGAAAGAATAACCCGAGTCCATCCATAATGTGGTGGGGTTGGGAAGCCCGCCGGGGTCGAGCATATCTCAATATCGGCCTATCCTATCAATTCTGTCTGGTGCCAACCTCTATTGTCTGGTGCAAGGGAGGACTTACAGGCAGGGAAGGCAGGAGCATAAAGATTGAACTAGCCCACGCATCTGCTCCCCTCTCAATCCACCTAGAACTCCCATCTCCCAGCATCTCATTCCCACCCCGTCGTCGAGAGCAGCCAGCCCGACGTTTTTATGCTTTTGCCCGATTTTCAATCTCGAATCTCCGTCTGGTTCCCCGGTGGGGTATTCATCCATTGATCGACCAACTGATTATAGAGAAGCATCAGTCTCTTTCATCTCCATTGGCAGCAAGCAGTTCCCTTTCTTTGAAAGAGGCAGGAGGGAATGAAAGGCGAATCAAAGCTACAATATGACCTGGAAAAAAGAGACTAACAGCTGCTGAAGGTGAGATTTTAGGATCGATTCATCAGGGAGGATGAAATGAGAGAAAGGGAAGACGCCGCCTCGACATCTGTTTGTCCGCGGTAAGGGTAATGTGCCCTAAACCATAAGTTGGAGTATGTCCTCTCGGACAACCGACGGTTCTTCGATTCCTTGGCCCTCTGTTGGTTCTGCTACCCGGACCCCCAGTGGCTTTCATCATTCCCGGTGCAGACGCTTTCAGGCGTCAGGGTGAATCAGTGGAACCAATATCCTTGTACTAATCACTCCCTATGCATTCTTATGCCAGATCATCAGCTTTTCCCAGAATTGTTGGCCCTACCTGATAGATGCTTTCGACACTTCGAGTAGGTCTGCCATAATATCCAGGAAATGTTGGGAGCTGTGTGATAAATAGAACAACCTTCAATAGGAAATGCTATTAAAGCATCTGCCTCATTCCATTTTTAAAGTGCATTCCTATAACCCCAATAATAAGAAAAGGGAAATACAAACTTGGAATACTTCCTGGGATTCAAAGATCACAATAGTTCGAGGTATTTTTATACAAACAAAACTTAGATAGATATCACACACTTAACTTACTTAAAAGTATTGCTTATGGGACGAATATAGACCGAAGAGCATGAATTGCCCAACTTCCCATTACTAGCTCGATCAATCAATCCAGTATTTTCTGCCTTCCCCTTACTCGTTCTCCCGTAATTCAGTTCCAGGTATGGGGTAGTAGGGAACCGTCAGGACGCACGAGACGAATCGACCGACTGCCCCTGACGCTAGCAGGCGCTAGAGAAAGAGAAGCAATCCCCCTATTCCCACAACTAAGAAGTCAGAAGGGCTGCTACCAGCCAGTAAGAGATTGTGCAGAAAGTCGCGTTTGGGATAGGATCATATTGCCATGTACGTATCAGCGGACAGTGGGATAAGCGCTGGAGTAGGCAGACGCAGTTACCGAAAAAGGGCCAGCGGGCACCGAGCAAGGGACACTGCCCGATTGTGCGGACCGGCCGGGAGCCGAGTCAAAACAGGCCCCTCGTCAAGTATTGCACCCTCATCGTCGACGCCTTTAAGGAAGGGAGGGCTGCCCTTCGTCAGTGCTTAACTACTCCAGAGGTCCTCTGTATCGGGTTCACGCTCGAACCATACCGAAATGTATTGGGAATTGCGTTTTATGCGGGACTACCAGCCAGGTACATACGGCCAGACGCACTCCAATCTCGAGTCACGTCCCGACCTACAGCGACCATTTCGCCTGGACCGGAAGGAAGAGGCATCTATGAATTGATAAAGACTGCAATAAATAATAGTTGAAAAGAAGAAAAAAATGAAATATTGAAGCATCATTAGGGGAAGGAATTATCCCTAGCCCGAGCCGCTTCCCCTGAAGTTGTCAGCTCGTTCTTGACAAATCCGATCGGGTGTTCATAATCTGGAGTAAAAGGATTCGAACCTTTGCATGCCGGTACCAAAAACCGATGCCTTACCACTTGGCTATACTCCATACGGTCGGTCCCTGGGGAGAGGGGGAAGGGAGAAGCAGGGCTCGAAGAAAACGAGCCGTGCAAGGACGCGGGGATATAGCAAGTAAGCAGCAAGGTTCTCCCTTTAGGACCGACTACAACAAGCTCGCGACTCTAATAGAAAGAAAGGGTCAGCTCTCTGCTCTATTTGCTTGCAATGCCTTGCCTATCAAAGTAGGCGAACGCTTCCACCTCCTCTTGCCCTTGTTAGGCAACACGCCAACAAAGAACCTTGGTTCCGTTGCGCCCTGTATTCCGAGGCGACCATTTCGCGCGGTTCGATCCATTTCCCGATCCGCAAAATCCGATAACGTACCTATATGAGTGGGATGGATGGTAAATCATTTGCAGTCTTTTTCGGCAGGACCTAGACAGGGAGGTTCTGGAAGTAGCGCATGCCAGCATTCACTGGTGGAAGGACTGGCAGCAGCGAGAGCATCATAGTTGACATGGTCGGAGCTACAGTCCCCATATCTGTCTCTACTCTTTCTGTAATTGACTCCCTCCCGCTCCCAACCAACCTTTTCTTTTGAAAGGTCTTCCACTAGTGGAAGAGGGATATGAATCTGGATCCCGATCTTGTCTCACGGACTATCCCTTAGTGGTTCTGTGACCGTCAATTGGATCTATTTCTTTCACACGGTCAACTGGCATTGGTTCAACTAACTGGCTGGCTGCTATTGATATCTGAGCCCGAGCCTTTGCCCCTTTTTGCATGGTCAACGAGTTATGGTCCACCTCAATTCGGCTACTGAAGCCCGAGTATCAAACTGCTGAAAGCGGAGGTTCAAATACCTCGGTACCTGCTTGATGGTGCTGGCGGATCGACAACTTGGTCTGGGGGGTTCCGTATCAATCCATGGGGGCTCTGGTCATAGCCCCTGCCTCTGCTTTGTTCCCGCTCTAGGCTTAGACCATCCTTCTTTGTGCTTCCTGCGCTTCTGATTATGGAGCTGTACGACCTGGAGGGTCAACGAATGAAACAACTGCCTCTCCCTCTCCCGTCCATCTAAAAGTGTTATTTCCTCCAGCTCCCGACTCCGCTTCTCCCGGAGATGCCGGTAGATTAATTCGTTGACAAAACCCATTGGTGAGAAAATCGCTGATGCGAACTCGGTAGTGCTACTGAAACCACTTTGTGCATCTGATGTTGCCAGGAAAGAAAGACGTGCTGGGTCAGTCCGGCACGTCACGCTTGCTAATACGGCCCGGCTGCCCCTATACATAGTTTGATCGATTGACCGACTTAACATACGCCTTTTCGTTATGGACAAGCTCTCCTTCTGTGCGCATCGATCGACCGACGTAGGGATTTGCATGGGGCCTTGCGCGTCGCGTCGGAGATTGTCAGACAATAAACGTTTCAATGGGTGTAGGTACAGGGGGTGTGGCGTACGCCACTGACTTTCAGGTGTGCAGGATGCACTTCCCACATGATTGTACAGTAGGCGTTGGAGCCCTCATCTGTAGATACATGGAGGTGTGGTGATCGCATATGCGGAGCAGCTTCCTTCGAGATGCCTTTGACCCGGGACCTACAGTCAGCACGAGAGCGTTAACATCAAGGACGGAACGATGACCATGATGCGTACAACTCCAATCGCGAAGCGAAGTAAAAAAAAAACTTATTTATATAGTAGTTCCCACCCACAAGGTAGATTTGGTTGGCACTCCTGTGATGCCATCAAAGTTTTGGATTGGATTTTTGTTAGGTTCAGTGAGCCAATGCCCTAGCCTTTGATCTGGCTCAGAGAAGGCAGAGTCGAATAAGCAATCAACCGGATCGTGGATCTCTGACAGAGAAGTTTGCTTTCAAGGAAGCTTGGTTGTATCAGTATGGTCACATGGATCAGACAAAATCTCTCCCACTTTGGGCGATGTATCAACTTCAAAGTCACGAATGGCTTAGTCTTCAGTTTCATCTCGTTTCGCTCATACGCCACTCATTTGTCGTAGTTCTGTGGGTCAGTGATCTTTCGTTGGGTTTTTATCTTTGTGGATCATTCTCCCTTTCCCTCGAAGGGCTTTCTTTGGTCTTCCATAGAGCAGTAAATTCTGGGAATCGTTCCACTAGGGCAGAGACAAAAAGTATACTCGTGCTCTCAAGAGCTATCGCGAAACTGGCAGAAGACAGACTGTAGCTTCCAAGCGCGCAGCGCATACAAAGAAGAAGGCTGTGATCACGCCGGCAAGGCAACTCCACGGACGATTGAAAGTACCACGCAAGTCTCAAGTTTGATTTGTGTCTTATTTCATTTGCGAGATTCAATATCCTAGTAATAGTTAGAGGTCAGGGCGTCAGGTGGGGAAGGTAACGAATAAATTCAATTTCCAAAGAAAGAAGGTTGTTTTCCCACTTCGTAAAGTGTTAGAGCGGATTCCTAACGAAAGTGAACTTGTGTTCAAAGTAGAGTTTCATGTAAGTTCGTGTCCCGCGGGGATAACTAGTCCTCTAATTGAGTTGGTTGAGGAATGCACTGAACAGGCATCATAAGTAAGAAGACCTACCAGATGAAAACTATATAACGATCCCTCGCGGCTTCTTGTATACCCAAAACTCTATTCTACGCTACGTTTTCGCCTTCGTCGATGGCCGAGCCCTCCGCTAGCACAATTCATAGCCCGGGAAAAACTATGCTGCGAAGTGAGTTCCCTCCGAGTGGCGTCTCTTTACATTCATAGGTTCGAAATTCAGCTTGATGGACTGATAACTTACTTCACTGATGGACCAAAGAGGTCAAAAGTGAAAGGTGGACGCCTATAGAGGCGATAAAAGTGTAAAAAGCAGCATCTTATCGAGGAAGAGATAGATATGTCGATGGTTGAAAGGCTAGCGGACATCCTTTCTCAAAGTAGTTAGTAGCCTCCGTCGGCCACCCATCACGCCCTCGTCGCGGCGTTAGCCGACATTGGCGGTGCCCGGAAGTGAAGAGACTAAGCGAGCCGACCAAGTAGGATAACGATTCTCATGCCTGATCGCCCGAACCAGAGTCCCTATTTTCTGCTGCTTGAAACTCCTTTAAAGTCTCAGAATAAGGTGACGATTGGTAGATAAGGCCGAGAGGGATGAATGATTTGAACCAAAATAAAGTAGGCGAAAGCACTTTGGGCGCTGGTTCCTCAATCGCTCTTCTCGCGCGCGAAGTGCAGCAAGCAGTTAGGCGTGCTTTCAGGTGAAGTGGTATTGGTAACTCAAGTTCGTATTGGATCTTAGCCCATCAGGCCGGCCTTCAAAAGGCCAGTATGCCCCTGCTTTCTCAATCCAATCTCGTCAAGGAATCGATATACTCACTTGATTGCTATGATAGTGGTGGCTATCGAACCAAAGAAAGCGAGTCAAGAACGATCTCATCCCTTGACTCGCGTTACTGCTAAGCTGGACCTCCCTACTCACTGGCTTGACTGCATTGACTTATTGGATTGCCCCCTTTTTTTTTTACAGAAAGCTTCGGCAAAGAACTTTTCTGAGTTGTCACATCAAACAAAAGCAAAAGTGCATTTCAAAGGCGGAAAATCGAAGAAACCAAGCTTGCTTGCGCCCCACCCCGCTTTGGGCACAGGGAGGTACACCGCTTTTTGGAAATCAGCCTATATATTCCTTTTACAGAGCGAAATCCAGTTGCTGGACCACTTTAAGGTAATGCATATCGACCAGCTTCACGAACAGGCCTATATACGTCAATACCGATCTGGTGCGTTTTATGGTTATGCTGCTGAATCCTCTGCAGCTCCTCTTTCAATTCCAGATGTTCGCCAAGAACTGAAGGAACAAAGTCGGAGGAGGATGTTCTTGAAAGAAGGCTCTATTCTACATACCAGCTCTACCCCCAGGCAATCCCTGAAATGGGTGGTGTGAGTTGTAGGATAGATTCAAGGACAGCAGCGCAAACTCAATGCCTTGCTGGACTCTGGGTCGGACTTCAACTGTATCCAAAAGAGGCATGTTCCATCAAAGCATTGGCTGAAGAGCAATCAGAAGTGAACGGCGTGTCCCTCCCTATAAGATACTCTGTCCTAGACGCCCAAGTCTGCGTCAAGCAGATATGCTACTCAACAGATTTTATCCTTATGGACGGACTCGAGCACGACGTACTGTATGGAATGCCTTTCCTAACACTCCTGAAGCCCTTCACCTGTGATGGTTCCGGCATCGTCGGATCCTATCGCGGGAGGAGTGTTTATCTTCGCTTCTCCAATCGCCCTTCGATGTCCTCTCGAGTGAACGAGTTATCATCCGTTGAAGACATCGTTGAAGACTTGAAAGATCAATTACTTCGGATTTCGGAGCAACTTAACGATCCTAGAGTTATTCAACGAATCGAAGAAGTGAGAAAGAGGTTCAAAGATACAGTCTGTTCTCTGAACCCAACAGCCTTTTTGGAAAGGAATAAGTGGACCATCAGCTTACCTTATGAAGATTCCTTCAAGGAGACAGACATACCAACAAAGGCCAGAGCTGTGCAAATGACAGAAGAAGAGCGTCTTCAGAACAAAGCAGAAATTTAAGATCTTCTCTCCAAGGGGCTTATTCGCGAAAGCAAGAGCCCCTGGTCCTGCATGGCGTTTTATGTCAACAATCGCAACGAGCAGGAAGGCGGCCAGCCGAGGCTGGTTATAAATTACAAGCCGCTTAACAAGGCACTGCGTTGGATCAGATATCCATCCCCACAGAAGAGCATGTTCATCTCAAGGATTTCAGGGTCAAAGATCTTCTTCGATCAACAATCTGGCTTTTGGCAGATCCAGATTGATGAGAAAGATCGGTATAAAACCGCTTGTTCCTATGGGCAGTATGAGTGGAACGTTATGCCGTTTGGACTCAAGAACGCACCAGCTGAATTTAAGAAGGTCATGGATACCATCATTAGGCCTATTGATTCCTTCACAATAGCCTATATTTATGATGTCCTGGTCTTCAGCCCTAATCTTGATTCGCACTTCAAGCATGTCGAAGCGTTCAGAAAAGCTATAGAGCACTATGGCATGGCTTTGTCATCAGCAAGAAAGATGAAGCTTTTCCAAGAAGAAGTTACTTTTCTTGGTCATAAGATCAAGAACGGTCAGATCCAAGTAGAAGATCACTCCATCGAATTTGCTAAGAAGTTTCCGGATCGTATTCTCGACCGAAAACAGCTTCAGCCTTTCCTTGGATGCTTTAATTACTTATCATATTACTACTAAGATCTAGCTGCGGATCGCAAGATCCTGACTTCTCGTCTTCGGAAGAACGCATCACAGGTTTGGACGGAGAAGCACACCGAAGCCGTGCAACGGATTAAGGATCGTGTTCAACGTCTACCTATTCTTGCTCTGCCAGACGAATCCAAGCCAAAGATTATAGAGACTGATGCTTCCGACATTGGCTGGGGCAAAAGACCGACGATGGGAAAGAAGAAGTGATACAGTTTGCTTCTGGCACCTGGAGCGAATCCCAGTCGCGATATTCAGCAATCAAGAAGGAGATTCTGGCTGCATATAAGGTATATCAATATTCCAGCTCCATGTTCGTAACCAGAAGTTTCTGATTCGAACAGATTGCAAGCCGCTTAAAGGAGTGATTCAGCGAGACATCGAGAATCTCGCCTCTAAGCAGATATTCGCAGGCTGGCAGGCGCAGTTCTCTCTCTTTGATTTCACTGTTGAACACATTAAAGGAGAGTCGAACAGCATCCCTGACTTCTTAACTCGGGAATTTCTTCAAGAAGGAAAGCTCTCGAGTACCCGCGTCGTCAACATGTTGCCTTCCTCGTCTGCGACCCCCTACAGCTTTTGGAATTCCGGCCGCGAAACCGTGGTGGATAGAGTACCTTCTACCCCAGATATTCAAGCTCTTTTCCAAAGTTGCAAGAACACATCTGCCGGTACTAGTATTCTCTGCCCAGCACGAGTCAAGGATGATCTGCTTGGATCGGATTTCTTTGGCAATGAGAATTCCAAATTCAATTGGCAAGAAGCAGAAAGAATTCTTGTTGGCTCAGAATCTGTATTCATCAGAGCATACAAAGACAAAAGCGGAAGGAGAACCCATTCAGTCTGTGTTATCAAGAAAATAGAAAATTTGGGAGCACTCACAATGTCCGAGCAGCATACCGTTGGGAGTATCACATGCTCCTATCTGGACTACCGGGAAGCTTTCCATGAGCTATTCAGGTTCGAGAATGCAACAAGAACTCACTCATGGTTTATCCTACTAGGAAGGACGTTCAACTTCTGGGCTCGTCCTAACTGGTTTGATGACTCTTGGTGGATCAAATTTGGAATAGTGACTGAAGCTATGCCAGTAGAAGCTGCTATGGAGGCTGTAGGGACCAAATCTTATGATGGTCTAAGGGAGGCAACTCCCAATGACCTCATAACCTACATTGCTGTAAAGCAACAGCCCTGGATCCTCAAATGGGAATATCGGCTGATGTTCTCTCACAAGGGTGCAGCAACTTTGGTCCGAGACTTCAAGGTTCGATGGCATTTCCCTAAAGACGAAGACCTGTACTACATCAAAGGTGGAGTACCATTGTCCGAAGAAGCTAAGGCTCAAGGTTGGCGAGAGATCAGAAAACCAGTCGAGATTGTTGGATGCCTTGACTGCTATAGTACAGAGCCAGATCCGGAACCTGAAGAAGAAGACTTCGACCTGACTCTACCACTGAATCAGGAAGCATGTCGCACTCTTACAGGTAAAGGGAAGGAGCTGTCCCATGGAAGTCCGAGCTCTAGCAAGACACCATTTTGGGAAGCCAGAAGTCCTACCCAACAACGGGAGATGAGGGTAGGATCAGCTTTCTCTGGATTGCGCATCAAGACAGATTCGCCCCAGAAGAGCTCCGTGGAACGTGGTCACATGAGGAAGCCAAGTCCTCATGCCTTTGGGATCCATTTCAATGGGTCCTAGTTATCCTAGCGTTATTAGTAATGAATAAAGCCCAGGACAACATACATCAAGGTCCACAGGCCAACTTATGGGAAGCCCATTACTAAAGATTTGGAAGGCCCAACCTCTTCATGATGCCATGTCACCTTCCACTTCACCCTACTACTTTCCACCTCACCCCTCCACCTAATAAGACTTCCACTTTACCTTCCTTGGATTCCACCTACCCATCCACTATCTACCTATAATATAGCCTTTGACATTCTCTTGAAATGCACTTTACAAGTGTATGGAAAGGAATGTGCCACCTCTCCACTTACTGTTTAAGATTCTCCTAATCTTGAAATATCTCACTCCCTTCCAACCTACACCCTATTCTACCTAACTTATCACCTTGTCATGTTTCCAAAAAGGAAGCACATGATAAGATTCCACCTATATACCCATATACTTTTCTTTCCTAGCCCTTCACATCATGGCATTATGAAAGGAATCTCAACTATTTAATATAGTAATAATGGAGATGCCTTTCCAAGATCTATATAAGGAGGAGGTCTCAAGCAATGGGTTCATCACTCACTTGACTTTCAAGAGCCCCTCTAAGGTGAGCATCAAGAGAGAAGTGTGAGAGTTCTTTTCTTGTATGTGAGCTTTTGAGTGTTCTTGAGAGGAGAGTAGTGATAAGAACCAGGATTTCTTTATTCATAACTAGGTAGTAGCGGGAATCTCATAGCTATTATTGAGATTCCTTTTAGGTAGTACTGCTGCCTGGCAAAATTGGGGACGAAATCATTCCAGGATGACTGTATCCTTATTGATGGTGTAACGCCTTTTGGCTTTCCTGTTAATCTCTGAAGGAAGATCCATCCTGGCTGACCCTGCCTCTCACTTTCTTGTTAATGAGTTTCTTTGTCAGTCAGCCCCCCAAGTGATTCCGGCTTTCTTGATTCCTGGATCCCTAATCGTAAACCAGTGAGGTGGGGTGGAGTCGTGCCGTGGGTCAACCTGTGGTGCCTTCCCTACTTCGGCGGACCGCACTTCAACCAACAGAAAAGGCCCGCCTTGTATTAAAAAGGCGAGCATCTGGTCTTTCGGTTCGATCCATATTCCGCTCCATTGATGAAAGGGTCGGTCCCCTATCAATTCTCAATCTATTAAGGGATGTGGGTTCAGTAGTCGACCAGTTGTACGGTCTGAAGGAAGCAGACATCTGGAGAGACTGTTCTAGATTAAGGGGTCCAAAAACGATGAAGAAAATAGGGTTCATTCCTATTTCATGTCTGGTTTAGACGGTCGATGCGAATGTCCTGCAACCAAAGATGAAGCTTTGAATAGAGCGCTCCGTTTGGAAGTAGAGGCGAAAGGCTGACTTTATTAGGGAGCAATGTCTGGTCGCGTTACAGTAAGGTAGATGAGGCCTCCAACGAGTCTCTGATAAAATGTGGGATCCTTTTTTAGCATGTTCAGAATACTTCACTATGAGCTCTAAGGAGTGTCGACCCTCCCCCTAAAGTAAAGTAAGTTTAGTAAGTAGTATGTGGCGGTAAATCGAGCAAATCAACTCAAGGGCTGATGTTGGCTCATGATCTATGTACCCACGATAGGTTTTAGAAACCTCAATACCGATAAAGTACCTCAAGTCACCAAGATCTTTCATTCTGAACTGTTTCTGAAGGTGTGAAAAAAGAGAGCAAATTCCCAAGATATCATCTCCTGCTTTCATAATGTTATCAACATAGACCAACAAAATAACCATACCATCAGCCGTATAACGAACAAAGAAAGAATGATCACACGAGCTCTGTCTGAATCCAGCTTCATTCACCATGGCCATATGGAATTTTTCAAACCGAGGGTGCTTGTTTGAGACCAAACGTGCCGGCTTTCTTCAATCGGCAAACAAGGGATGGATCGGAAGATAGGGCTTTAAGAGATAGGGAAAACAGCGGTAAGAAAGACTCACTCAGTGAATCGGTGGATCACACACTTGGAGACAGGGACAGGTACCCGCCTGACTATTTCGAAAGTAGACAAGTCTTGAAAGAGTGAAGTCTGGGGACAAGGGTAAACGTGAGGAATGGGATCTCCAAAGCTACCCGCCCTACTAAAGAAGTTCGCAAGCAAGGGACATGCCGAAGACCCACCTTTCCAACTAAGTCCAACGCGACTTTCATTGACGATGCCTTCCGTCGTCAGCAAGCGGTGGCCGACAAGGCCTTTTCCCTAAATATTTTGGGAAGCGAAGAGGACAGAAAAAAGTTCGGTAATCTTCTCCCGAAGGTAGGCATTTACCCAAGTGATATAAAGACTCTCTCGATTATACGTGAAATATGGAGTTGAAGGTCTTATTCGTCTTTCTTGGCCTATGTGAATATGAGCCAGGAGCAAGGATTCCGGAAAGTGAATAATTCACTATTGAAAGTGCAAGTCGACGTTCCTGATATGAAAGTTCAAGTGGAGTGAAATCAGGATATGAAGGTTCAAGTCCAGTTCCAATCTGGATATCAAAGTGCTGTTCAATCGTAGAAAGTGATCTCTCTTTTGTTGTTCTCTTTTAGTCCGCTTTTCTTTTCTCTTTCTTTTGAGTCGGGTTCTTAAGACAGGACAGGAAATCAGGTTTTATGAATATCTCTCTTCCGGCAAAATAAGTAAGTTTGTTCGAGATCGAAAGAGTCCCTGAGAGAGACTAGACTTCTAGTAACAGTGGGTGCGCCTTCAGTTGAGGAGAGCTGTTCACAAGCAGTGGTTATGAGCTCTTTCTTGTGGAGGTTCAGAATAGGTAATTCCTTCACTTCAGTTGCACGTTTGGATTGAATAACCTTTTCTTTAGTTCCAACAAAGTGCATGTGTTGTTGGTTAATAAAAACACGAGTTTCGATAGGCTGGAGGAAAGATACTATAAGTAGGACAAAGAAAGGCCAACAAAGAGAAATGAAAGGCATTTTAGCATTTGAGAGAGAGCTATTCTTAGGTCAGTTCAACAAGTTCACTTTTTATTTTTAGTCAGAAGTGAACTTTAGGTAAGTAAGTAGTCCCGTAGAAAATTCATAAAACATGCATATCTGGCACTTGAGGAGGTCAATCTTTCATGTTGTTGGAAGCTAAAGAAAAGGTACTCCCCCTCATCGATAAAGGATCGGCAATTGAGAGAGAATAGGGCGATAGCGATAGACACAGGAACTGAAATAGACAAAAAGATGACTTCCGTAGAGGAGAGGGGAAACCCGCTTAGATAGGGCGATAGCCCGGTTTTTATTGAATATCCTTTCCTGTGCTTGTCTTGTATTGAGGTATACCTAAGATATGAGTAAAAGTAGGTAAGAGAAGGGTGCTTTTTTTTTTTAAGAGTAGGGCTTTAATTAAAAGAGTAGGCCCTTCGTATGTTTCTATGACCCCCAAGCTTGATTGATAAGGGCGAGACAGATAGGCAGAGCAAGAGCTCTTTCTTAAAGTATACCCGGGCTAGCTTCTTCATTCTTCGATCAGGGGCGGGCTTCTTCCCTTATATAGGATGACATAGATAGAGCCTCCTTCTTTGATCCATTCATTGATCGAGGGGCTGTTCGCCTTTTGAATCGACAGTAGAGTAGGTTTGATCTTGCTTTCTCAATCTTTCTCTGATCCTAGCCGTCTAGTAGATCCGGCTTTATTCGGCTAAAAAGAGGTGTGTGTGGCCGTCGTATCTGCTCGCCCCCTTCTTCATTCATCCATTTAGGTCAGAATGGATCCAGGGAACCTGGCTCGGGAACAGCCCAGAAAAAACACAGTAAGAGAGTCCAATCTCTGAAATATAGCATTTGCTCTCCCTAGTAGTAAGTAGTACTAGTAGTAGTATCAGGCTGAGTATCTGACTTGATCCAATAGAGTCAGAACACAGAGTAGATCCAGATTCCACACCTTGCTGTGGACTGGGGAGAGAGCTGCTCAGCGAAGCTGGGCGTTCTGTGTGATTATGGAGGAACTGTAGTACTCGCCCAAAAAATCAAGCCGGGATAGGTACTTAATGAAAGGGGGAGCGGTGGGCCTTCAAAAAGGAGCGAGGGAGTGATGGGCAACCTTAGTCTATATGTTGCTCGTGAGCCGCCAAGTACCAGTCTCGCAACAGTACTGGCGTTAAAGGATCGGTCCTTCACTTGCCGATCGTTCGCGAGTCGAACTCGCTCTCTTGCCACGCCTTTCACTCACTCACTGGAGTCGGACTCATTCACTGCTGACTTTTTGGAGGATCGTTCGTTCTTCACTCTCTTGCTATTACCCGCAGGGAGCGCAGCAACCGACGGTGCATATTATCATATAGAAAGAAGCGAAGCGTAGCGATTCGTACTACCGGAAAAGTGTCGCTAACCACCAGGCAATAGAGTCAGCTTACGGGGTGGGGCGCAAGCAAGCGTAGCGAATCACATAGAGTTGCCCCTACCTGCCAGCGCGCAGATAGATAGGGCGGGCGAAGCGCGAAGGGATGGATGTCTGAGCGGTTGAAAGAGTCGGTCTTGAAAACCGAAGTATTGATAGGAATACCGGGGGTTCGAATCCCTCTCCATCCGCGAGGTCATAAGTTCTCTCTTGCCTTATCTATAGATAAGAACGAATCTCCTCGACTCGACTGATATGATGGATGGAATGGGTAGACGGTTGAGGTTATTGTGTGTTGATTTAGTTAGGACTTTGTCTCCCTTTCGTTATCTTCCGCCCCGGGTGGATTACCTGTGGGAGCTAAGTCGAAGATCTCGGTTGTCGTCGTGAGTGGTTGATAAACTGCGATTGCAGTTTGATTTTTTAAGTCCAAATGGGATAATGGCTTAACAGACAAAGAAAACGATAGAGACTTCCGGAGGGAGGGTGACGACCCTAATTCATCAAGTATGAAGGTGGCAGAGTTATTAGCTACATAAGCGCTCAAATTCCTTCATCCTTATTGTCCTGGCTTCTATGATCAACCCCTGGCACATGACGGTTTTGATCTGAGGCCATCCTGGTCTGCAGGACCCAACACAAGTATTCATCCTTTCAAATCTGAAAAAGGTCTTGCCGAAAGCTTACCCTCTTCCACACGGATGCTACAGCCGCTATCACTTTGGCTGCTGGAGGGGAATTACAGAGTTCGCCTCTCGACATCTTGTTTGGTAAACGGGATTTTGACCCAGGCGCCTCCGTGTTGCCTAACCGTTCTGCCGGAGATGTCGGATGCGAGATCTTTAGCTACTTGTATTGATTTGCCACAGTGTGCTTAGATACAATGCGCTGGCAGCTGAGGCTTGGCAGGATGGGAGTTAATTAAGGTCGAGGGAGCAGGGAAGAGTTTGTTATTCGCTATTGGCTTGGTACGGCCTATACATAATTGGGCCATGACGGTTTTGGCAAGGTCTTGAATGGATGGTACCTATAACCAGACCCAACTGTTGCAGTACTTGAGAGGAAAGAGAAAATCCTTCTCTTTTGAAAGCCTGCTACTTAAGCTGCCTGAGCTAACCCAACAGCAAGCCGAGCAGCGTCAGATGCCTGAGCTGTTTACAATGTTTTTGCCGAGCGTCAACATGGACAAGAATTTCCTGAGCAAGTGGAGGCTAAAGAAGTCAGTGTTGTTGGCTGAGCCCTATCTTGCTACCTCCAATCCCTCATTTTGAATTATAGCTACCCACTGCTACTGTTTATGCTTATGCTACCATTGGTGCCTCTGCTTCCCGTGCTTCTTCAACAGGCAGATAGCTTGAGTTGTTAGCCCTTGTGTGGAATCAAACTCCCGATAGCCTGACAGCTTTGCCTTATTTTCTTTCTGGGGAATGCTTGACTCACAAATCGGGTTATGGCGAGTCCTATCTCAATCTTTTCCTCACAAGGCCTATAGTTATCTCTCTATCCCGGTCCCGGCTTTGGCTAATAAAGCGAATGCTTATCTTTCCAACTTGTTAGGAGTAGGGGCTTTCAACTTCTTCCCGTCTCCATCTTCACTCAGTATCAAAGTGCTTATTCGGCCGGCTTTCCACCTTTCTATTCACGAAGCTATTATTACACAATCAAAGCCTAATAACTTACGCGAAGAAAATGTTTTTTTTTTTTTTCATCGGGCCAGAGAAAGCCATTTCTTTCTCTATAAGCTTCAATGGTGCGAAGGGGAGCGGTGAGGTGGGCCCCTGACTTTGATTTTAGGCTTTTCGACCAGGCGGAGGAAGCGACAGCTAGCTCGACCAGCCCTTGATCCATTCCCTGTTAGATTCTCAAAGGTCGGGGTATTGAGGCTTTGAACTTCCTGGATCAATAAGCCAGTCGGTAGTTGAATAATCCATCCACACTTAGTGGTCGGTAGCCATATACCCTCCCTCCCTTTCTTCATAGTATTTGAGCTTTCTCTTCCACAAAGTAAACAGGGGAAAAGCTAAGAGCTTTGCGATGTGCAAAGCAAACCCCTGGGGGAAGACCATCCAACAGCTCTTTTTGCCCTTTCAACTCAAGAGTAGGCAGCACACGTAGCCAAATCAACGGAGCCGCCAGTAGCGAAGAGCTGGCCGAACCTTAAAGCAGTCTTCGCTCTCAGCCCTGTCTTAATCCGATTATCGGCCTAATTTGAAAGCATTGATTCGGGCATTTGTCTCTTTGCGTCTCGCAAACATCTGTCCCCATCCGTTCCTCAAACAGCTGCACGTGTCGGATCTCATAAACCAAGAAAGAAGTATTTGACACTGTTTTCCCCGCGCCCTGACCTGAACATAACCTTACTTAGTCAAAAAGTAGGATTTAGTATTGTTGTGATGGCATAAATTCGTAGACCACGTATGTTTGTGCCCAGCGAGGGGACGACACAGACTCTGTAGACACTCAGTGACAGGAACAATATTCCCTTTTTCACCTGCATTCAAGCCCACGGACACATAAGTATCCTGCTCTATTCATAGCGGACATGTACCCAGAATAATCTAGCCTGACTGGCAGTGTTCCAGTCTTTCTTTCTTCTAATTCCCAAACCGCCCTCTGTTTTCGGTCTGCAGACGAGTTCCCATCTCACCGCGTGCATTTTTTTCAGTAGCTCCGGTCCACTCCAGAGGAAATGGCACATCATGCTTTCCATTTTCTTCAGCGAGGCTATTGGAATAAAGAAAGCAGCAGTCCAGTAGACTTGGAAGCTAGAAAGAACAGTTTTAACCAATTCCAATCTAATAATAATAATAAAAGATCAAAGTTTCGCTTTCCATCCAGGAAACCCTTTCTTTACTTTATCTATCAGAGGTTCACACAGTGATTGATTGAGTCTAGAAGTAAATAAAGGCAGACCTTTGATGTCATTTTGAGGGATCCTTCAGTTACACCCAAGTGGTTGAGTAATAGGGCTTTATTCTGCTCATTAGCTCCAAAGAAAGCTTGACTCTTTGTCTGGTTAATCTCCAGTCCCGACTGATCAGAGAAGCCCTGAAAGGAGGGATTGTTGCCATATGCGCTGAAACATCCCGTGATTCCCCCCGTCGCCCGACATCCTCCCTCCAAAGAATCAAACCTTTTGGGGGTAGAGAAATGAGTTGATTTCAAGACGAAACTATTATAGGGTTCGATTCCCGGTAGTTAATCCTTGGAATCGGGAGTTGCACCCTCCACCGGTGACTTCGACTGAAGATGGGTTTTAGGAAGATGAGTGGAGTCTTACCACCAGCTAGTCATTCCTCCGGGGAAGCCTATTTCCCCCACCCCCCCCCTAATCCACGGAATAGCGTTATTTATATAGTGCCAATGTATATGAAACGCGAGTACGTATTTCCGGGAACCCATACCCCCCACCCAGGTGAAAGAAATGCTTCATCTGCTATATAATATCTTTCTTTTTCCAATGATAGTTAGTTATATAAAGTTTCATTGCAATTCCTTTTGACCTTGTTCCGAAATTCATTACATCCGGGACTATAGGAGCAGCTGAAACTGGCAGTGGTTTTTCAGCATCAATGAGTCGACTGCTTTTTATATGACCTTTGCTTTTAGCTGCTGATGTCTGACGACAATGACTGCCTCACCTGATGATACATAGCACTGAATTGGATTAGCGGACACAGAGTCATGTAAAGCGAGTGGAAGGGTCAGACCATCAAGTGGATAATCATGTACATAGGAAGAAGGGGCTAACGCATGCCTAAACCGACCTGTCTTTCCTCTCCCTTATCGATCGAGCCTCACTTCCGCTCTCCTTCCCTAACGGATAGTACGACCTCCTAACGGTCCCCTTCCCGGCAGGTCGAGCACGAGCCTAATCTATCCCCTCTTTGCGTCAAACTTCTATGTGGGCTGCGCCCTCCTCTGATTCTACCTATCCACCTGGATTTTGGGGTCTCAATGCCATTCAAGGATACGAAATCCCCTTCTTGGCGACTCACTCATTGAGGAAGGAAGCCCTACTCGCCGACCTCAATGGACCAATGGGCCACTCCTCGATCCTTCTGACCCTGACTAATCAATCGGCTTGGAAGTTGGAAGGGAGATGCCATGACAAACTCATCCAATCAAGCTCGTCTGGGAATCTTTCTCTGACTTGTCCTTCGGGGAAGGGAGCGTTATTCGTAGAAATCGAGAAGAATGGCAGCTTTGACTAACAGGATAGGGTGCCAAGGAGAGGGTTTCATTGAAGAAGTCATAGTGCGGAGAGGAGCTCACCTTCATCTAAAGAGGGAGCCTTGAAGCCAAAGCCATCTTGGATCAATTGGGAACTTCATCGGGCACGCACCTTTCATCGTGAATGATTATGCTCAGGGAGCCCCAACTATAGCCATTTCCTTCCATAAACAACCACGGACAAGAGAAGTAGCCCCAGTCAGACAGCAAAGTCGCAAAGGTAAAGGGAGAGAGATAAGGGACAAAGGTAAGGTGACGAAGGTAATCCTACTACAGCACTAAGACTAATTCAGTCTAATTGGCGACTATTCCTAGTGCTACTCCTACAGCTTCCCTTACGCCTTAGTAATGTCTATATACCTTATTAAGTTATGGCTTCATCCCACTTCATCCTACCAACTATACTGATATAAAGCCGTTCTATAAAAATTCAAGACAACAAGAAAGCAAGAAAACGATAGCGATCGGTTTGGGAGCGTCACGGGGGGGAGGAAAGAAGTATTTCAAGGACCCGGCTTCATGGACGAGAAAAGAATAGAATCAAGGGCATGCCCGACCCGAGCTACTAGGCCAGGGCCTGAGGAGAGGAACTATTTCAAGCAAGGACTCAGACTTGAGACCGATTCAAAGATAGTTTCATGAATGAATCCAATGTCATCTATACCGTATTTTGGGGCTGTCATAATGTGACAGTTTCTACTTCTGTCGTCTCTGTCTATTCCGTTTAGGGAATGGGCTTCTTCATTCCGATTTCTGTAAATATTTCTGTGTCAATATCTCCCCCAGCCTCGGTCTAAAAGCTCATGCCTTCTTGCTGTGCCCGGTGCGAATCTCGTTCGTTCCTTTCTTTCTTTTTCGGGTCAAGGAGAATCGCTTGGTTGGGTTCTTTGGTCGCTTATTCTACTTCTTTCAGTAGAAAGCTTTAAAAGTCGTCTTTCGTAAGCAGGAGCGTAGCACTTCGCAGGTGAAGGTGCAGGATGTGCTTCTTCCCTTTATAGCGGCTTCTGTCATTTTCACATAAATGTTGTAAGAAATTTTCTACCCTATCTCTACTTCTGCTAACGAACGCTAGAATTGGGATATCGAGAAAGAGGGTAGACCATAGAGGGTTCAACAAAGAAAAGGGATGCGCGGGAACTTCAAGCTGTTTGAGAAAAATCTCCGGTAGTTGCCTGAACTCTGCCCTTATCCGATGTTGTTTAGCCATCAGAAGAACTGGAAAAGCTCGTTTGGACCGTGAATTGATCTGATCCCTTTTTCCTAGTCGGAGATCGATTTCCTCACTATAGAGGGAATTCTCTCTTTCCGCTGCTATAACTGCAAAGGCACTCGAGGGAGTAGGACTGACCACCTCACGGGGTTACGTTGGTAATCCGCCCTCTATGATTCCCTCACGCCAACACAGGAGTTGGGCGGTACACTCATGCATATGTTTAGCTCTTGGCTCTGGTTCCCTACTGTCTACTCTCCTAGGTCTGTCAGCTGACGTCCGAAGAATCGATGGTCCCTCCTTCATTGCGAGGGAAAGGGTACAGATGTGCATCGACAACCGTCTCTTCGATCTGAAATATGCTTTGCATACGACCCCAGTTTCCTCTTTCGCCATGCTATCTTCGTTGGCAAAGGGGTGGGTTAGAGCGAGCGCTGGCAGAGCGCAATGCTGATCAAACAGCCTGGGATACTCGCCGCTTCGGTCTTTCGAGCAAGGGTTGTCGCCCTAAAGAGCAGACAACCGTCGCTGACACAGACGCACCCCAGAAGCAGACGAAAAAGAAATCCGGACAAGCCGAAGGAGATCTTCAACTGCGCCCGAGGCTCCATAGGCCTTGTTGGAGAAGCTGTTACTATAGAAACTATACAACAAGCCTAAAATCTTCAGTCTGATCTTCCTCTCTCCTCGGTGACGCCGGTAAAGGCTGATCGTGGTAAGGGCTGGTTACGATTGAAAATACACACTATTTAAGCGCTTAAGCCTACCATGATGATTGCATCAGAGGAAGTACGACGAGTACGGTATGAAAGAGGTTGGCAAAGAACACAGAGTAGTTAAAAGGTCGTCCGACATCACTCTTTCTTTCCAGGAAGCCTATCCCTCTTTTGTTGTATGATACTAGTCGAGTACAAAAACGTAGCTGAAATTGCTTGTAATTGGCCCTTTCCCTTCATCGACAAAATACGTTTCCAGCGAGAGAACAGGCTCAGACGGGAGCAGAGCCGAAAGCAGATCCATACGTTGATCCTAGTCAAAGAACTAGTGGATCCCAAACTCGAGTTTGATTCTACTGTAAAGAAGAGTAAGATAAAGGCCTATTCAACCAACTACTCTTTCTCAAAAATAGGGATATTTCATACTTATGAAAACTACGGTAAGGAGCTTAAGAACTACATGATTCGCCCACTCGTCCCGGAAAGAATACTTTATGTATGAAAAAATAAGGCCGGATTGAGCTTTAAGCCTAGAACGCCAGAATGGATAGACTACCTTTTTGATTGCCGCCTACCTCTTCCCCAAGCTCTGTCTCCCACTTCTCTGTCACTGCTTGAAAAGAGCTTTTCACCTGAAGAGAGAGAGCCCGCTATAAGCCCGTGATCGGCCCTTCAACCCAAGAGGGAGAGCCTACCTTTTCGCTTACTGCCTAACAAAAGCTAGCAATCAATCTTTGTCTTCAAAGAAGGAGGCGAGCAGCTATCACCGTTGACCGGGCGATTCCTATTCAATGGAAAGAAAAGCCCATCAGATGAATTTCACAAGGAAGACCAATTATCTTCTTTTTTGCGATCGGAAGGGCATTGTAAAATCTCTTCTTCTCCTTCTACCTTCAGCCGACTCTGCCTCAAGCTCATAGCAGTCAAAGAATGAAATGAAGACAAAGTCAGCAGTCGTCATCCGAGAAGCTATGGGAATGAGAATGTTGACGATGAAGCTGGTCAATCAGTGCCAGAGCAAGGAAAAGGTCAAGTGTAGGGAGGGGGACGATAAGCCCATAGAGTACGTCGCAATAAGGGAAACCAATAAGACAGTTTGCTCTTACCGCTTGTGCGTTGTAGTACCAAAACTCAAGTCGTCCTAGTTCCCACGTGAAACTATAGGTAAGGGGTAGGAGGCTGTCGGGACTGAATGACTTACACTCGATAGAAAAAATACTGAGACTAAAGGATGATTGGAGTCCACTTCCTTTTGCGATTTCTCTCTCTTGTTCTCCTTATGGCATTCCTTAGTTCTCTCTTTCCCTATGAATCTTTTCACTCTTCTTTCAGCCATTTACCCCCTTGCTTGTTCTTGAGCGCCTTGCGCTTAATCCGTAGCTTGTTTGCCCTCCGTTTGCAGGTTTCAAGATTGTAATAAGGAGTTAAATGTTCATACTGACGCATCACTCTATGCCATTGGATGTATGTTGGCAGGTCGGCTTCCGGAGTTTGAGTCTCAAGCTAGGGATCACCAGTTCCTTTATTAGCAGAAGGAAGCTCATCTTCTCTTCATGGAGATGAAATAGCAATCGTTAGAGATAGAGTTTAATATGCTTTACTAGTAATTTGCAGCCTGGAGTCCGCTCTTAGTGGTACTTCTTTTTTCACGCTCTCGAGATGAGCGCTCACTTTATTCATGCTACCGCTGAAGTTAGTGACATATGGGAAAGATGTCGGCATTTCAGCTCTTGGAGGACAGAGTAAAGCAAGGAATTGATGCGAGCTGTTAGCACTTTCCTGTGTGACTGGGACTTCATGCTTAGCAAGTCAGATGCTTCCTAATTATAGGATAGGACCAGTTTTCCACTTAAGCCGCCAATGCTAGTAAGACTTTCATTAGAATCTGATTTTCGGCATCAAAGAGCACGTGGGACTGGTGAGGGAAGGATTGCACATTAGTATTAGTAAGGGAAAACAGCCATGCCATAGCGATACATATGAGTTGCTTGGGGATAAGCGTAAAGGGTGTCATTTATCGAAAATGATTTTCGTCGTAGGTAAGTGAAGAACTACTCATGTTCACACTAAAAGAGCTCAACTCCGGGACTCTCAAAGCAAGCTTGTAAATAACACTTTTTCGTTCTCTTCCTTCTTTTGAGAAACTGACAGGCCAAATGTGCCCTTCAGTAGTGCTTCGAATAAATAGGGTCGAAGGGCCGGTCACCTCGGATCAGCGTAAGATCCAGGAACGGAGCTGTTGAGTCAGATGATTGTGAGGAAAATGAATGCCTCTACGTTCAATGCCATAGAATCTGCTGCAAAGTAAGTCTTACTAGGATTTTTCCGAGACTGGAATGAGAACAAGGGAATGAGGGAAGCTAGCCTTGGTGGGAAGAAAAGAGATTAGTTGAAAGCCAGACTGACCAATTTCTTTGTTTCAACGAAATCTCGTGCAATAAAATAAAGTTATTGCCCTATATGTTCAAAGCTCAAACTTCCTTCTTGCATGCGTGCCCCCCGGAAGCACATACTAAAAATAGAGGTATAAACTTATTGATAGCGTACTCAATCAAACGGGTAAATTTATCCCCGACTACGGATCCCATACTACCCCATAAACTGAAAATCTATAACCCCAACTGCTACGGGAATGCCGTTTAGTTGGCCTATGCCTCTTTGAACAGCCTCAGTTAATCCTGTCTTCCTTTGATAAGAATCAATACGATCTTTAAAGGGTTCCTCCTCCGAATGAAATTCAATGGGATCCAAAGAAACCATGTTTTTCATCCATAGGAGATCCCAAGTGCCGGGATCGATCGAAAGTTCGATTCTATCTGAACTATTCATTTTCAAATGATATTCACATTTTTTGCAAATATTCATTTTTTATTTCATAAATGTCTTTTGCTATTTAACTTCCCCATAGGGCCTTACAGTAGGTTTGTAAATCAGTTAAAAGGGGCCCTCACGGCTTGATAACCATGTGTTACAGGCCGCGGAAATGCCATTCTCAATGATTATTTAGTTGATCCGTAATTCCCATCTTTCAAAGAAGACAAAGTGTGACCCCGGCAATCTCTCGCACTTGAAAAATATATGCCATATAGCCGATTAATTGACTATGAAATGAAATAGTTGATTCATTCAATTATGCCCTTCCTTGAATGAAAAGCAGCGGATTGCTAATTAATGTGCGCTCCTGTGGGAGTCGAACCCACCACATAGGTTTCTTCCTTGTTTTACCGACTAAGGAGCTCAAACCCCAACTTCAAAAGGCATTTTCGGAGACTAGCCTCCTTCCTTCTTACTCGTCAGACAAAGCAAAGAAGCTAACAATTGAAACGAGCAATCAAAAGAAGTACAAGAACATTCATAAAAAGAGGAAAAAAAAACAAACTATATTTAATATAATAATAGTAGGTAGCCCTAAAAAGAAAAATCTCTCATTCCATCGTTTAGCCGTGAAGGAAAACTTAAAAGAGCCAAAGATGATTTCGACGTCCCCTGATCCAGTGATCACCCCCATCATAAAACAGAGGAGATTGAAGTGGAAAGGAGCCCGCTTACCCACTCTCCTTTCCTCCCATTTCTGTGAGCCCCATCTCTTTAAGGCGGGCCCCCCTTAGATGGAGAAATCATAGTTCTCTATCGCTTGTATGGAACAGAGGCGCGAGTACCAAAGTTGTCGATACTTGTGACATAGCGTGCATAAGTTTTCTCGGTCAAACTAGTCCCCTGAGGATAGAACATAAAGCCCCGTATCTGGTGGCGTTTGGCCAAAATAGCATCGGGAGGAAAGCCATCGTCAACTAAAGCGGCTTCGACGCTTTCCTCTACCACAATCTGCGCTGCTATGATGCCTGCCCACTCGTTGCGGCTCAAGTTTTTTGTAATGGAATTGATTGAGAGGCCATGGGCCAACTCTTCCATACGCTCTTGAGCAGGCATCAAGTGATTGTGATTGGCATCTTCAGGAATTAGGGGCCCACCTCCATCTGGCTGATCAACCTCAGGAGCAACAGGCTCCGGGGAGTGGGGCGCTGGTTGATTTATGCTCGCTTCGGAAGAGCCAACCGAGTTTTCGCCAGAGCTGGTTCCGAAGATAGATGTCCACCCCCGGTGATCATCCATCATCAAAAGCAAATAAAAAAGTGAAAAAAAGTACACTAGGTAAGTTCTCCCTCTTTAGGGAAAATAAGGAAATAAGGGAATGTATCTTAAAAAAAGTACACTAGGTAAGTTCTCCCTCTTTAGGGAAAAGCACAACAATCCTAAACGGAATGCACTCCCCGGAAAATACCAATAGCCGGCCACTCAACGCGTCTGAGGTCCCCATAGGGCGGTTAGTCTAGTAAGGTCTAAGTAAGGTAGTGAAACCGAACTGAGACAACGATTAATGAAATGTTACCCTCGGGCAAACACTTGAAACACGTTTATCTTGTCACAACAGGATGTTGTTGGGTGTGGGACTAGAGAGTCCCAGGGTAAGGCAACGGGAGCTGCAGATACCGAAAAAGCCCCACCCTTTTGTCTCTACTGGTTAGGAAAGAACGGTGAGAAAGGACGTTTTGTTCTTTAGGGAATACAACCAATTGCTGGTCTTCTATACAGGAGTGTCATCCCACACTTTTAGGAGGGGGAACTCTAGCGAGTTCCGGATTCACAAACCGGGTACGGACGAACCAACAGTATGGCACTGGGGCGCCCAACGAGCGGGCAGACTTCAGAGGAAATGAATTTATAGTACTTTTATGCTCTGCAAAAGTACTGGACAAGCTAACGGGGAATAATCTATTTCTTATTAGTTTAAAACAAAAAACATGACTACTTTAAGTAGTAAAAACTTTGTGGTAAACCGTTTGCAAATATCGATAGAACGAAAAATAAACAAAGAACCACATCCTGGTTTAATTATTGCTAAACTTGACTTCAAGAAACCGTACCCTTCGGTATCTGATATAGACTTTTTATCTATTGCTACCATGGGGCTATTGGAAGAGTTTGCTTACCCGGCTCTAGATGGTTACGGTAAGTTTACGGTATCCTATACCATAAGGATCTCTTATGGGGAGGTATCATTC
Organism: Ananas comosus; assembly: GCF_001540865.1. Taxonomy (NCBI): domain Eukaryota; kingdom Viridiplantae; phylum Streptophyta; class Magnoliopsida; order Poales; family Bromeliaceae; genus Ananas; species Ananas comosus. The sequence continues at coordinate 159,312 of NW_017891935.1, read as the reverse complement.
ACGATTGGGCCGGCTATACCCTTCTTAATAGACGCAGGCCCCGGCACCGGCTCGGGGTAAATCAAGGTAGAGTAGCAGCAATCAAGATACCGGGCTCAAGGCTAGATAGAAGATAGGCTCTTCCTCTTACCACCATACTTCCCGAGGGGAGGTTGAAAAAAGCTGTTAAAGAAGAAGCTGCAGTCCTTAGGCCTCCCAAAAAGATAGAAGTATCCGATAAACAGTCCTTACGCCGACATTAGCAGTAGCGCTAGTAAGGCCGACAAATACAAAGAGTGAAGGTGCGACAGCGCTTTTATAAGCCCAAAGGCTAGTTCAGTCACTTCCGGATGAATAAGAGTTATCTTTCTCTTTCTCGATCGAAAGAACCTTAATCGAATGGCCAAGCTAAGAAGAATCGAATCATCGCCCGAAAGAAAGGGCCTTAATTAAGGCTTTCTTTCCTATATAGAGAGAATCCGCAAGTAGGAATAAGAGCATTGATTGGGGAGAGGCCTATCCGCAGTTGTCGACTCTGAACGAATGGTTTTATGTGAAGAAGAGGTGGTAACTATTATAAAGAATCTGATCCCCTTACAGTTAGGAAAGCAAGTGCCATCCGAGAGTCTTCTTCGTCTTCTGCTGGAACTGTTTTCTCTAAAGGTAGTGAAGTGAGCCGAGGAGAGGAAGCATCCTGTTCACCAATCCGATCTTGTTTCAGAAGCTGGTAGAGAGTAGAGAATAGAATAGGCTGTGATGCCAGAAGAAGGGGAGAGAGATTTTCACTCTTGAGAGATCCTTTGAATACGACCAGGGGGATAGAAGCCCACGGAGGGGTAGGCTAAGCCGGAAAGGGAGAGAGTTGAGTTAGATCCGATGCCATTGATTCTGTTGGAGGAAGATCCGCAGGAGAGAGAATTGCTTTTTTGAAGAATAGAAAATAACAAATAAGCTCTTGCTCACGAATCCCTTTCAGGTGCAGATGAATATGCTGTTTAGCTTGGGACTAAGGCTTGTGATCCTTCTCTTAACGGTAGAACAAAAATAACAAAGGAGCTCCCCTAAGCAAGCTGCGGAGTCGTAGACCATTGCTTTAAAGACGGGATGGGATCTTTCCTTCTGATCCTAAGCTGTGAACTCATGGTCAAATGGCTTCCGAGGTGGGCTTTCCCTTCTCTATGGTAGCATGGTCTTCTCCTAGGGTTTCTCTTGGTGGAGGAAGGGCTACTAGAAGCCTAGAAGGAAAAGAAGTCTGGGCTGGGGAAGGAAGAGAACAAACAAGGGATTATCGAACAAGAGGATGAGCAAGGCTTTATCGAGGAGCAGGCTGATGCACCTTGGACTGATTGGATAGCCGGGTGAACATCCACAGCGGTGGATAGGACGATGTTGGAGTATCGGGGAAGGGGCTGAACTTTGCATTATAGAGTAAGCGGCCGACCATTAGTTCTGAGATATTCCTTTCCTCCCATGCCGAGCTACCTGGGCTTCAGGGCCTATGCAATTATGTTGACTAACCATGGATAAGTCCGATTCCCCCACCGTAGCAGCTCTTCAGCCGTTTAACAAGCTAAATAGAGATTCCCCGATATTCTAAGTGAGCAGGCGATTAATCAAAAAAGTAGGGTCGCTTGGAATAGTGGGTTTATTGTAGTAAATGAAAAATTAACATATAGGTAGCAACTATCTCGAAATGGATAAGATTGCTCTCTCATTTTTCATTCGTATGGGTGTTTGGCCCGCTTTCGCCTACGACTTTCTCATCAGAGGTTTCAAAAGAGGTAGTGATTAACGGACTAGAGGGAACAAGGTGAAAGTCGACCAATGATAGGCGAACAACTAACTTCTCTGGTGTCCGTCAAAGGATTCGGAGGTAGGGGATGACCTGTAATTAATCTGGCTGTTCGGGTTAAAGGGAAGGGCCTCGTCGAAATCATCGGCTTTCTGCCCAACGCCACAGTTCCATTCAAGTAAGATTCGAAGACCCTCGATGTAGACTTCACTCGTCGGATTAAGCAATTCCGTAAGCAAACTTATATTAGGGTGAGCGCCTATACCCGTGGGAGTCGCTGTAAGCAAGCCTTTGCGCTAGCTCCGTCCAGGTGTGTGGTTCCTGAACATTCAAATTCACATAAGAATCACTTATTTTTGCTTTTTAACCCCACCATATTGTAGGGTGGATATCGAAAGATATGAAAGATCTCCCTCCAAGCCGTACATACGACTTTCATCGAATACGGCTTTCCACAGAATTCTATATGTATCTATGAGATCGAGTATGGAATTCTGTTTACTCACTTGTTATTGAGTATCTGTTTCCCTCCTTTTCCTGCTAGGATTGGAAATCCTGTATTTTACATATCCATACGATCGAGTCCTTAGGTTTCCGAAATAGTGTAATGTAAAAAGAAGTGCTTCGAATCATTGCTATTTGACTCGGACCTGTTCTGAAAAAGTCGAGGTATTTCGAATTGTTTGTTGACACGGACAAAGTAAGGGAAAACCTCAGAAATGATTTCAATATTGGACCTTGGACATAGTTTAGTTCCGAATCGAATCTCTTTAGAAAGAAGATCTTTTGTCTCTAGCTTCGCTTTTGAATGTGCTATGAGATTACGTTCCCTAGGCTGATCCGTATGAGAGAACTAATCCTGCAGCGATGAGTTTGAATGTGCCGTGATTTTTTCCTCAGACCCGCTCCCCTTTTCCAATTGGGCTTTGTGCCACGCCACTTCGGAAAGTGAAACGAAGGAAAAGCCTTATATTATAGGTCATCCTATTTTTGTGTATGGTCAGGATCCCATATGTAGGTCTGCCTTTTTCAGGAATTAGATGATCGTTGGTGAAATAGCATATAGGTCTGGGTGGGATGATACGAAATAGAGCAGTTGCCTATTGGCATGCGAAACCGAGAAGGAACTTCCTTATTTTGATTTAAGGTGAAAGGGCTTAGTCCTTCAAAGGATCAAGGGCTCCTTTTAGTCTCGTTTAATTACATCAAACCTTGTTTTTTGGCAATGTTCCAGTCTGGGGAGTGGTAGTGAGAGGGGCTATACTACTTGGCCATGGCAGCTTCGTCTTCTTTTTCATCTTCATCTTTCTCTGCTGCTTTTGAGTCCTCAAATAAAGAGGTGGACAAGATTTCATGGTAGGCATGGCATAGAAGATTGGGACATCCACATGATCAGAGACTAGAGCAGATGGCCCTTCTTAGATTGTCTCCTAATTGATTTCCTCAATAATGATAAATATTTGGAATATGCATTACGTGTCAACTGTCAAAGCACTGCAATCTTCCCTTTTTCTAATAGTTATAGAAAGCCATGCTAAAAAAAAAAAAAAGTAACTGACAGACCTGCTCCAAAGTCCAACCTCTACATCAGTCTCCATTCATGCTATAGTCCACAGGCCAGCCCTGCATGCCTCTATGCGTTGGCTGTAAAGAAGTAAGAAGACACTAAATCCCATAATCAAAAACCCTAGACATAAAATTAGCAGACCGAAAAAAAGGTATTCTTAGGCCGATTTTTCTCCTCCAAGAAATCCGACACTTCCAGCCCCGACGGATCCTCCAACAGCCCCCGATCCCTCGGTGAACATTCTCCGATCCGATAAGAAGAAGGCCAAGTCCACATCCACCTCCAAAGACAACTCCCCCATCACCCCCACTTCCACTTCCACTACTATGTACTGAAAGGATAAGAAAAAGGATGCCAAAGGCAAAGAGACTCAGAATTTAGGGAAACCCAGTGTAGGGGAAGTTTCGAGTTCTTCGAAGTTGAAGGGTGGCAGAGGCCAAGGAAGTGGGGCCCACGTCGGTGTCAGTGTCGCCGATAGTGGCGTCGTCGTTGGGGTTGAATAGGATAAAGACTCGATCGGGGCCCTTGCCCCAGGCTTCGACCAAGTTACTGGCACCCAAAGCACTCCCCTTATCTCTACTCCCAAACCCGAAAAAGCTCTCCCTGGGGTTTGATAAGGAGGTCCCCAGTTGCAGACCAATTTCGCATCCATAAGCAGTCCTATGATAGTTCCTTGAAACTAGTTCTTCTCTTGTTCTAGCAATCCCTTGATCTTCCTTTCCTGCTGCCTTTGAGCCAGTTGTTGTTGTTGGAGGGGTTCGAGTTCGGGGTCAGGGAAGAAGAGTGCGGGGAAGAAGGAAGAGAGTAAGACTTTTTTGGGGTCTATGGAAAATAAATGCTGGTTGGGCTGATAATGGGAGCAATTCAGATAGTATGTCGACAGAGAGCGCACCATCCAGGGATCAGAGCCCAGGCCCCGTCGAGGCGGAAGAATGGTGAATCCTCTTCTGAAGCCGGGCGATTCAATTCATCATGGGGCCATTTTGGAGGTCTAAGGAGCACGGATGTGTGTACCCAATAGAATCAGACATCTTATGAATGTGACACCCCAAAGGAGCTCTAATGCCACTCGCTTTCAAGCTATACTCTGCCTTACAAGTTCGTTATCCTAAAATTCTCTTCTTCCACCATCATGTTGTACTCGCTTTGAGATGAGAAATTACCAGTTGTGGACTCCTTCCAAATCAGAGTGTCAGGATTTTGAGCACGGTTTTGGGATGCCGAAGAGCATCTCTTCCGCTTTAGCTTGGATGAACTTTGCCCAACCTTTTAAGAATTTTGTGCTATCTTTGACCTAGCGGTGAAGACGGAAAAGTGCTAATTCCTTCCATCCCCAAGGCATATGTACCTACGGTACGCTCCGTTTTTGGACTCTCTATTGAGAAAGCCAAGTCAATCATTCAAGCTGATTCTATTCTCTTACTACTACTTCTTGATTTGTTCTATAAAGCACATCCTGAAGACAAAGATTACCAAAAACACCGCTTCCGAGCACTTTCTTTTTGCATGATAGGTTTGTACCTTGTCTTTACTGAACCATGCAAGGGAGACATAGGCTTAGTAGAATTGATACCCTGAATCAAGAAGAAACATCATAAGAGTAGCTTTAGCTGAAACCTAAAATAGTCTTGATTTTCTAAAGATGAAAACATTGCTTTCAAAGGTAGCCCTTTACTCTTGAGCATGTGGATGGCGGATAGACTCAAACTCTTGGAAGATCCCGAAACACCACCATATAAACCTCAAGACTACCGTAATTTCTTTCACTTTGATAGGAGTTTGCCTTTCTTCCTCACCTAGGGTTGAGGTTTCCTCCTCTGATCTTAGAAAGCATACTAAACTTCACTCCAATCTTTCCCCATTAGCAAGAAGAGCAGCTCTCTCGTTCGGCCCTTGATGAGTAAGCATTTTTAGCTATACCGCTTAGGTTGCAAAGCAGCAAGCTCCCTTCGTCTGCCTTATTAGGCTGCTTGGAGCCTTCTCGCTTAGTAAGCCGCCTTCGGCCCTTCCTCCTTCTTGCTCTGTTTGGTATTCGCTCGCGGGTTTGTTTCCAGGTTCTTTCGTTCTTGGTTGGCTCTCTCTATTGTTGTTTGTAGATCGTGCGTCCTGCGCATTGATCCGGCAGCCCTGGTTGTAAAGCGAGCCGTCCTTCCTTTCATTCGTTGGTTTGTCTTCGGTTTGCTTTTCAACTCGGCCTTCTCTCGGGACTGTGGTGACGAACCTCACTCTCCTCGGTCAAGTGGTTGACCCTTCTGTCCAATAAGTTGACTAAGTGAATGGGAATCCGATAGTTCTACCAGCCTGGTAAGAGTAGTCAGAGGCAATTCGCTAATATGGAGCTGTTCGGCTTTCTTTCCTCCAGCATGAAAGGGGGTTGAGCGGTGCGCATTCCTTTACGCATTCAGCTGACCTTTCCATTACCCTGGGAAAGCCTCACTCTCGGTGAAGCGGATGAAAAATATGGATAACAAACTGAATAAGCCGATGCGAGTCTAACAGTTCCACCAGTAAGGAAGGGAAAGAAGCAGGCAAAGCAGAGAAAGAGGAAGCGTAAGCTCACTCGACCATAGGAAGAGAAAGCGCGACACTGCTTAGGCGTACAATAATCTCCTAATTAGAGTATGCTCCTATATCCTACTGATCTTCTTTCGACAGCGCACTGACGGCACCTTGAACTTTTTTATTTATCGCCTAGTCAAGATTCTGGTATTCCTGCCACAGAATGTCCAAGGGAAGCCAGAAGGCTTTGCTTTCCTGTTAAGGGAAAAGGGAACCTGCCGAATCAAAGCAATCCTCTCTTGGCATAGCTGAAGCTCGTTTCCTGGACGACTGTTAGCGGTTCCAAATTAGGCTCAGTTCAAAGTCAGTCTAACCAAGGCCTATTTTAGAGTCAGATCAGCACTCTATCCCATTTAGCTCTTCTGGTTGGCTGCGTACCACATACCAATAGTCTTGCAAACTTAAACTGTATAGCCAGCCTGAGCACGAAGACAGAAGTCATGTTCCGCATGCAGACAGATAATGCCTTTCAATCCATTCCCGATGGATCTCTTCTTGACGATCGTGAGAGGTAATATGCGCACCTTGTTGTACATGACCTTTGACTAACCGAAAGATGAAGGTTGGTGTCATATGCTTGCCTCGTGCACACGGCTTTTTTTTTTTTCGTATGAAAAGACGTAGGCTAAACTAGTGCCACCTGAAAGGCCAACAAAGCGATCTCAAAGGCTTCGAAGGTTGAGTCAAGTTTCGCCCTGCCTCTCATGGGAACCCCGCGACCGCACGGCAAATCATTTTCAGTGGGGTGGGTCTTAAAGTATAGATCCTGGTTCGGGTTGATTCGTTGTACCACTTTATTCATATTCCGATGACAGGCGGTTAACCATAGTGAACCAGATCGATTAGGTACGGTCCGACGTAAGTAAGCGGGGACAGCCTTTCTCAGCAAAGTGGTCTCATAGCACTTCCCTCGGATTTCGCCAAGGAAGGCACAACGTTGACACACAGTTCATTGATAAATAAACCATTTCACGAGTTTGGCTAAGCAACTAGTTAGTTCAATCAGGACTGCCCTGCTGTAACCTAGGGATCACCTGGTGAATGGTTTCAGGCAAGCATTAAGAAGTGCTCGTGTATTCCACTCTACCTCGGGAAGATGAGCTTGCCGAGTTTCAACAACTGAACTTAGCCCGAGGGAATGTAAGCAAACAAGGGGGGCAGTTGGCTCGTAAGCTCCAATTCGCGATAAGGTGAAAAAAAAAAGAACGGCTTTTAAGGCGGGTTGAACACGCTCTTCGGGTCCCAGGTCATGATACCGAAAAAATGTTTGATTTGTTGCCTGATATTGACATATATCTATCATGTTCGGGATTCAGATCAGAAGGAATCTATTTCCTCTATCTAATAAGGGAGTACTAGGGTTGTCAACCCCTTGGTAATCCTTTTGGTCTTGTTTCCGCTCCTCTAGTAAGGTAATGGAATCGAATTAGGTTAGCTCTTGCTAGCCGGCCTCCTAAGCTAAATTCCTTAAAGAATGGAATGGTATTCGCTAGCCTTTCAACCATCGACATATCTGTTCCCCGATCCAAGAGCCCGATCCTTCCACACCCGAGCAAACCAAGTCACGTTGCAGGGCCTGCTCTCGCATTTCGTTCATTAGAAAACTCCAGTTCGTGATCCGTGGAAGGCTTTGATCTTCTCTTCCCGATTCCTATACCATACGCATCTATCCTCATCTAGAGCAATACTGTGTCCACCTTCTTGAACTAAAGGACATACGCCAGTTTCAAGTCTAATTCCATATCCACCCCACAGACAATTATGAACCCCAAAGAACAGGAGCAGGTTCGGGCCCATCTAGCTCAGCTTGTTATGGCGAGACAAGACAAGCAAAAGCCATCTTTAGGGCTGGCATTGAATGGTGCACCCCCTTAGCTCAACTCTAAAAAGCTCTAAACGTTCAATAGCGCGGTGTTTAAGGCAAATAAAATGAACAGGCACGCAAGCTCTTTCCTAACACAAAAGCTCCAAAACTCGCGATAATAAAAGCACGAAAAAGGCCGCTCAGCGCGCTTTTAGTGCTCGCCTACTGACTAGGGGCATTGAAGCTCACCAACTAAACGATAAAGATGAACAGAATGTCCGAGTAAGGAGAACTAGCCAAGCTTCTGAACAAGCGAAGAAAGGTAAACTAGACAGAAATAAATAAGGATCTTCTACTAGACGGATCTACTACAAGAGGTGAAAGCACTTCGTTGCTACTGGCTTTCAATCTCGAGCTGCCAACAGTAAATCACAAAGAGGCCTTGCTTCTTTTCTTTTCTTCATCCGTATTCGGATTTGCCTTGCTTGGTCAGGACTAAGTCATAAGCGACTAAAGAATCTGCCTTTAGCTCCGTGGCTAACGCCGGCAAGGGACAAAGATAGAAAAGAGTTTCCAAATGGTTCAAAGAACTTTTTTCTTCCGCTACATTCCTATGATTCGTTCCTTCCTTCTTGCTGTAAGCTTTCATACCAATTGATATGGATCGTTCCAAAATGCTACCTCTTGGGCCTCTTCCGATGCCTTTTTTTTTCTTAATAGTGATCTCCTCTACCCGCCGAACCACAGAACCGCTACCTCTCGTCCCTTATCTTCTTATCTGATTTACTGTCCGTCTCGTTACCTCTATTTTTAGGGATTATGGCCAGCAACTGGCACACCATAAAGAATAGGCTTTTGGCTGAAAAGAATAAGAGCATTGCCTCTGTCTTCATGCAAAACACGTCTACCACGCTGTGAGCAAGCCGCGGGTCTAAGCCACAGGAACAGGAAGGAGTCACTCTTGTTGTTATAGCTCTTGTTCGCTTGGCTTTAGCTCGTCTTTCTCTTTCTCACTCGAGCGAGTCACCTTCCCTTCCTCTAAAGAATCCAGATCCCAAACCAAGTGCCATCGATTTAGCTGTTGGAGGAAAGGTAGATGGGAGCGATCCCAGACCAGACCCGGGGCCGAAAGGGAAGCGAAAAATAGAGCAGGTCTTCCCCAAAGCTGGTTATCCATTGCTGGAAGAGTTTAGGAAACACCGGTCTTTTTGGCATAACTTACTTTTCTTTAATATAGTGCAACTTTTAGAAAAGCCCGTGTTTTTAGTCAAACAAAAACTTTTTTTTTTTTTAATCCTATAACAATTTCAATAAATCTTTCGCAAAGTCAAAGTAAACTACGCTCTTACCTCTTAGTCGAGTATCTCCGAACCTGAAAGTTGCACGATTGAAATGGCCTTCTAGAAGGTACGAAGTGACTCGACTGGAAGAGTTGAGAAGCAACTGACATGGGGAAAGAGGAATAGAATGCAAAGTTAGCAAGAGATGGCATCGATTCAGCTTACCTTGCCTTAAAGGGGCTCTACTCTAGCAGGCCTTAGTGCCCTTGCAATGGTACTAGCTTAGTTAGTTCGCTCTTTCTTTAGTTGCCTATCCTGGTTTGCTAGTTCCTCTCTTTGATGCTCATTGTAGCAAAGTCCCTTTTCATCGACCTTGTCGACCAAGAAGACAGTCATATCTTCAAGACTTTTTTGTAGCACCGCCACGTGAAGCTCATCGGATGACGAATAAAGAACCTGGCCATCTTCGCATCGAACTTCCCGGCTTCAATGTTCTCAATTGCAAGCATCTCCGGGACATAATCTTTCAGCTTCCCCAGGTCCGGAAGCGGCAATTTCATATACAGCTTTGGAAAATACTGGTTGCGCCATGCATAGAAGTAGTGGACCGGGAATTCTGCATTGCACTGGCCTGGACCCACTTTCTCTTGGTCAACAGCGCCCAAACCCTAAAATAAAAAATGCTGGCAAGGACGGCCGGAGCTATGGCTACTCTCTCTCCCTGCACCAATAACCTGGCCATGATGAATGTTTCCGGGCGAATGACGTTGCTGCGGTTGTTCGGAAGGACAAAGAAAGCGGCTCAACCAGAGAGCCAAGAATGCTAAGTCGTCTCACTTTATAATTCCGGAGTCGGGCTTCGGTAACCAGTAGCAAGGACTTATTCTTCTCCAGCATATTCTGCCGCTGGACTTGTAAAATGGAAGTAGGCCGTCTCTGACATACCTTTCTTCTTGGCTCTATTAGGCTGTGGGGCCTGTCTCTCAATTTCACCCTTGAAGAAATGGTTCACCCATACGTGATGGTATAAAAATCTATTACGAAGCACCAAGCGTTGGTACTCCGCGAAGAGTTCCCGGACACACTCCGAATGGTACTTCTCTTTCGAAATCTCGTCGAAGCCGTACAACTCTTCATTCCGAGGAGTGTACTCGTCGTAAACTTGGCCGTCTTGAAGTACGGCGATCTTATTCAGGTCCCACAAGGGGGGTGCAGCCTCACCCATCTTCAAATGTAGGGTATTCGTCACCCAGCTCTACTACTCACAGGTGCCCCTATATAAATGTTTGCGTCCTTGTGGACTCTTGCGCGACTCGGACAGCACCATAAATGCCAAAATTTTCATTAATCTGGGAGGTCGATGATATAAAATGAGGATCCCTTTGTGCGTAAGTGCCCTATAAGCTATAAGGGTGAGCAATATGTATAAATAAAAGGAAGGAAGCATCCAGCAGGAATCGAACCTACTTGCCCAGGTTGGGCGCTTAAACCATTCAGCCATGGATGCCGAGCCGAGTGAACTAGGTTTTTTTTTTGTATTCCTTCTCGAGCTTCTATTTCTTCCGTTAAGGGAGATTCGGGAAAAGATGGAATAGGAAGACGTGTTTCCAGAACGAACAAGATACGGGTGGAGAAGGGGAAGTTAGCAAAGTTAGACAAGATTGGAATGGGCATAGGAACATGTATTGATGTACCAGATCGGCTAATGCTCCCAGATTGATGCGATGTATTCCACCAGTTGACTGGAGACTTTATTATTGGTATATCGATCGGTCCAGCACGGATTGAAATAGGAGCCGGTTCGACAGGAAGCTTTTGAAAACGCAGTGCACCCAGGTAAATAAGGAACAAGATGAATACAGAAGTTAAACGAGCATCCCACACCCGAAAGGTACCCCACATAGGCCTTCCCCGAAACCCCCCAGTTACTAAGGTAAACAAAGTAGAAAAAGCACCAATTTCTGTACCGGTTCCGGAAGAGCGAAGAAAGAGGGGATGCTTTGTTAATGGGAACAAGGAACTGTTAATAGCCGTTGCGATATAAATAACTATACTCATCCGAGCCGCAGGAACATGTACATACAGAATACGAGAATTTCCACCTTGTTGAAGATCTGGTGGTGCTACCCGAAGACTTAAATGAATAGCCATCGCTGTTAAGAACAACCGAGATCCAATGAGAATTTGCGCGTAGCTTTTTGTCTTTGACATAAAAAAAGAAGGTTGTAATAACGAAACAGACATTTGAGAATTTTGTCCTTGCCTTGCCAGTGGAACAAGAAAGACTATATAGATTTTGATATGAAATACACAATCAAAGGATTTCGCATTCCATAGAATGACGGAATTCCCCTTGCTTAGTTTTCGCTCTCCCCCTACTAAAATCCGGAGAAGAACTCCTTCACTAAGGAATGGAAATAGAAGGAAGATTCCTCTGCTCCGCTTACATCCTTTAAAAGCTTAAGCAAGTACTCTATTTCGACTTGGTCCACTGTTTGAGAGTAAGCCTCCTCAGGCTCGAACTCGGCCTCAAACTCCTCTCTCCTTTTTTCCAAGAAAGAGAGGATTGCTTCCTCTGGACTGCTTTCTACGCAGTTCTCCAGCATATGGGGATGACGCTGTACTAAGTCTTTTAGGATCTTAGTACAGCTTTCCCTCAGTTCCCTTTTCTGGAGATCCAGGCTCTCGCAGTCCAGCAGAGCGTTATATTCGCCCTGGGTGGAAGCAGAATGAAGAGTATCCTTGACCTCTTTCCAGTTGCCCTCTTCTTTAAGAAGAAGACTGGATTGGCCATCCTCCATACGGAGGATTCGGTTTAGCAAGGAGTTTTCCAAACTTCGATTCCTAGATAAATTATTGGGTTCCCTAGGCGGCTCCGGAGCAGCCTGAGCTTCCCCCTCTTGGGGATCGGGTACCTGCTCTAAAGCAGCCCCAATAAAGGGGGCAACCATGTCCCATAATTCGTTCATGATCACTCTTGATAAATTTGGAGAATGAGCACTGTGAACTATCCGCTCAAAAAGGGATAGTTGATCGAACCGAAACCTACGTAAATAAAGTAGGACTAAAGACGCATAGGAGTAAATGAGCTTCTCCTCTATCGTAATGCGTCCATTTTTCTTCTTTATTGGTGTTTTGGCTCGCAATAAGGCTAGGGTCCTGATCGAGCAAGACGGAGTCCTATCTATCTACCTCTCCAGACACAATATCTTGAGTACCTATGATGGTGACTACATCTGCTGGCATGTGATGTTTGGACATAGAATCGAGTCCTTGTGAATGGGCAAAGCCAGGTGCTCTTATTTTACGACGGTAGGGACGATTGCTTCCATTACTGACAAGAAAGACACCAAATTCTCCTTTAGGAGCTTCAACTGCGGTATAGGTAGAAGGAGCTGGTACGGAAAAACCTTCTGTATAAGGTTCGAAATGGTGAATTGAGGTAGAGTAGACCGATGATCCGGTAGTTATTTGGCCGGCTATGGAAAGAAAAAGCTAGCATCTGCTCCCCCTAAACTATAACCGGTCCCATCTCTCTCCAAACCTAACGTGGTAGTTTCCCATCATAGGGCTTTCTATCTATAGATTGAGCCATTACCCACCAAGGATCCCATTCGTTCAGAACTCACTCAGTTGACTGCTTCTATAGATAAGGCGGAGCGTCCTTGGTTCAGCATTATAGCACATAGGCTTCGGCGCTACTACAGCGCTTCGCTAACTCGAAGCGCCTCGCTATGAGAATGAGGCTTCGCTAACGCTCGGCTAAGTCGTCGAACCCTCGCGCTGACCGTTCGCTTTCTCAGTAGTGAAAGCGCTTCTCTTTGCTAAAAATAAAAAGTATTTGGAAAAGAAAGAGAAACTAGGTTTTCTTGCTCCCGCTTCCTCATCTGCGCTCGTCAAGCCAACTTAGCTTTTTGGGAGGTGAAAGAGCGGACATTTCGAAATGACAGCATCGAAGATATCTATATACACGGTCACGGTTATTCCGGACTGCGTTCCGGAAAAAGTAGCCTACTTGACAGAAAGGGCGGGCACTCTCGGCTCGGAGGTAGGCACTCTCGTCTTTCAACCCCACCTTACTTTGCATTTTTTTTTTGCACTGTTTACTTACAGCCTCTACGAGTTGCAAGTGAATGGGGCCGGTGCGTGGCGAACAGAAGGGTTCATCAAGCCATTTCTCGCCTCAACCCCTAAACACTTTAGGAAGAGGGCTACTTGCTAATTTGGGGGCAATTGCATCGCACCTGACTGTGAGGGACCTCTCGATACCTTATGTTCACTTCCTAACTAGTAGCCGCTTTCCCGTCGCGGAAGACTTTTCCCAGTGCGCGGAGCCCCAACGAGGAAGGTGTTAGTGCTTTCTCATGGGGTCAATAATGCTAATCCCTCTTTTTGTGCTACTCCTACGGGAAGAAGATAAGAAAAGGCGAAGCCTTCTCTTGGTTTCCCAACCTGTTGCTGCTAAAGGCTGCCCTCTCTCGGCTGGATTTTGGTCCAGCCTACTATGAGGATCCCGTATCCCGTACATCGTCTTTCTCCCTCCTGGGTTCCCGTGGTTCCTATGCCGCCGCCTTTCCCGGTCCTTTTCTTTTAGTGCTTCGACCCGAAGCGATAGCTTGACGCGTTTTCAGTGGATAAGATGGCTGCGCTCCAGCTCACTAAAGAATGGGACGGCAGTGGTCCGCCGGCAAGCTCGTTCTGATCTTGGACGCAGTACATTGGAATCCTGAAGCACCACCACGAACGCTACCGCGCGTGCGCCTGCGGTGCGGGGTAAGGCACCACCCTGTTGTGCCAGCAGCCAACTCCGGCGTGTCAGCTTAGTTATCCTCATCAAGCCACAACCTTGATGTCTAGCTTCCCAACTGGTAGACGGTTCCCTTTCCCCCAGATCAATGAAGAAGGGAGAAGTCAGTTGATTCTTCCGAAGAACCGGAAGCGAAGCGCTATGCCGGGGCGAGGGGACGGGAAAAGAAACTGCTCCGAAGAAAGATATTGGGGTTCCCAATGCTTCTCCACGCCCAACGAGATGCGCCAACCTCGGGATGCTTTACTCCTAACCCCACGACGGTTCCGAGACGGAGCTTAACCTGAGTCTCGGTTAAGAACGGCGATGATCTACGTTTCACACGGCGCACGATTCCATGGATAGTTTCATTCGAGATCGTGATGGAGGACATAGCTTACGATCATCGGCTTTGATCATGCCACTAGGCATTTGATTAGGACATTGCACAATGATCCGAACACTTTGTCGCATCTCTTCGATACGGATACAGTAACGATCATAGCGATCTCCTCTGGTACCTACTGGTACGTCAGGATCCGATTGGTCATGAACATCGTAAGGTGCTGCTCTTCGCGAATCCCAGCATACCCCAGGTTGGGATGGGTAGGCCCACCACTTCACTTTTTCACTTTCACTTAGGCCCGGGCCAAGTCAGTGGGGGGACCCTGTCGGGCTCCTTCCCCCCCAAAACAAACTGTACGTGGTAGTTTCCCTTCATACGGCTCGAATCATTCTCAGATGCCCCGAGAGGCATCTTTCCTAAATTTCCCTTTGGGGGTGGTTCACGCGCGCGCAAACGAGCACCGGCCGCAACAGCAAGGAAAATTGACCAATAGAGTCAGACACAGAGCGTCATACTTCTTTTTCTTGTGATGGTTTAGGAGTTTCTTTCTCTGAGGGTGCGGGACGCTCGCTACGTCCGTGCCTTCCGTACCACCACAGGTCGTTCTTGGGCAGATCCCGCTCCTAAACATCAGGGAGGGATAGGGGGAAGGGGGCCGGGCCTATCATATAAAGAGGGTTGTAGAAAGAGAACCCGGCCCCCTATTTTCATTCGACGTGGAGGGACGCCCGATTCGATCGACGAATTTGGCGAGCTGATCTGCTTTGATCCAGGAGAAAGCCCAGTCAGCCACCTTTTCGGTGCAGGTCACGTGACCTACAGCTCGGCCTTCGCTTTTTGAGACTTCCTCTACCCACATCTCTATGTGCCCGCAGCACTTCCATATGGAGAAAGATGGGCTTACCATGTTCCATCAATAGCACCTAACCTATGCCGATTTTGGCGGACCGTGCTCCACCCCGGTGAACTCATGCGGTTCCGACGTGCCCAGAGGCCAGAGGCGAATCCGTTCACGGTCCTACGGACCAACACCATTCGAAGGTGGATGGCCCGCCCCGCCTAGAATAGGAATCTTTGACTGGGCTTACACACATTCGCTCACTTACGCTGTCCCCCCTCAGCTCACCCTAGCCCCGGGTACGTCGTCTCCAAGGCTTCACACAAAATCTTCACTGACAACATATGCATGCTTTTGTAGGGTCAGGCAGAACCGTTGTTGCCTGATGGGAACTTCCCCCATATTGCTATCAATGTCTTCATGTCGCACGACCTCTTAACATTACACCACTAAATCCCCAATCCTTTGCTTGCTGTGCAGTGACAGTACCAATATCCACTAATCGTTGTTTCCAGATACGGTTGCCGGTTGACATCTCTTCTAATTCGTCGATACGAGAAGCAAATTGTTGTGTGGAGGAATCAATATCTCGACATAAGCCAAGAGGCAGATCTTGTGCCACTCCACCAGGTCGTATGAAACAGGCATGCATCCTGGCTCCCGGGACTCTTTCATAGAATTCCAACAATTTCTCCCGCTCCTCAAAAGCCCAAAGGAACGGAGTTGATGCTCCCACATCCATAGCATGAGTAGTTGAAGCAAGTGAATGATTTGAAATTCGAGTTATTTCACGGAATAACACTCGTATATATTGAGCTCGTAATGGTACCTCGCAATTCAAAAGTCTCTCTACGGCTGAAGAATGAGCGTGTTCTTGGGCCATCATAGAAACATAGATAGGGTCGACGACGGAACGAACAACGAAACTTTACGACAGCTTTTTCGTACACGTTCACTTGCATCACATACACAAGTGCTCTCTGAACCGTGCAATAAGGTCACCCATAACACGGCTCTCCTACTGGAGTTACCTTAGCCCCGGGCCATGCTATTCCATGATATTGGAAAAATGTTAACTACTTTTTACTTTCGTCTTTAAAGCTGGGCGCCTTTATAATCTGAGTGGGGCTCCTAGGTGGCGCCTTCGTGGAGCCAAACCGAAGGAAGAGCAAAAGGAAGGTTGGGCGAGGCCACCCGGCCTCGAATAGGAGGGGGGCTTAGCTCTGGATCCCGCCTGCTTGCAGAAATGAATGGATCAGAAGGGGGGCTGGCTTCTATTTCCGGGCCGGGCGGGAGGTGAAGGCCAGAAGAAGAAGAGAAGTGCGCCTTCCCGGTAAGGAAGAGGATAAAAAGGTGCTGTCATCTATCTCGACCAGTTTCCCGAGGCCTTGGAAATCAAGACCGGCTCAGAGAATCACTGGCGTGCTTTCTCTCCCCCATCGTTTCGCCAACAAAGAAGTCATCCTTGACTTGACGATTGACCATTCCTTCCCTACCGAGCCGCCTCTGAGAACTACTTACCTCTGCCTTCCTTTTTTTAGAACATACCAACCTTTCCAATCAAAAAGAAAAAATCAATAAAAGTTCCTCGTCTGTGATTTGATCGGCCCTAAGGGAGTTTACTCGACCCATTCTCCAGTCTCCCGCACTGCTCAAGTGTGCGACTCCGTATGAGGACCTCCTTCCCTTTTGCTCTGCCCACTCTCCGTTCACACGGTTATCAAAGCGGAGGAAGGGTGGGCAGCAGGTACCACGAGCCCTCTGTCCCACACATCTATCAAGAAGCAAGTGTAGTTCACCGGTTCCACCGAATGCTCCTATCTCTCGGCAAAGATCGTGTGAGTGTGCAGTTATGCTTCGGATGCTTCGCCATGGAATAGATCGACTCAGTTCCCCTTCTTTTCCGGTGCACTCGCTTTGTATCTCCGACACACAAGGAAGGACGCGGTGGGAAGGAAGCAGCCCGCACCTCTGTCCGGCCGATCATTCCGCTGGCATCTTGCATTCACGCCTCTGTTTGACTGCCGCTCGGGGATGTAGTTGTAGATACGTGAGTCTTAGTGGGTCGTTGGCTCCACCTGTTATCTCCTTCTACGACATGCTGTAGTCGTCGCCATATTCAATATGTCACTTAGTCATATCTGCCTCGCTGCGGGTCAGCACCTCCGAAAGAAAGGGAGGACTTCATTCAGTGACTCCGCGATCGCCCTCTGAACGATCAGAATAAGGTAAAGCTTGAAGATAAGTTTTGTACTCTATTAATTTCTCAGTCCCTCTAGTCGGGTGGGCGCCGGCCGGTCTTTCGGCCAGATCCCCCTGAAAACCGTACGTGCGGGTCTCCCCGCATGCGGCTCACGCCATTCGAGGTGGCCCAGCCCAGCATTCGCAAATCCTGTAGTGAAATTGAGACAGCTCGACCTCTGAAGCTAATTCGCGTGTAGGCAGCGCTGTCTGTCTACCGTTGACTGTATCTATTCATTGATACATTGGCTCGCTCCCTCTTTTTCCAAGAATGAATGAGCCGCTCGGACCTTCTATTTCCGTCAAATGACCCGGCCTCCCCTGGCTCTTCCACCGTCCGGGCTCCCTTTCCTCCCTATGCTCCCCCGGCGCAGGCCTACCACGCTTCGCGCCTGCGGCGTTTTCGCCAGACGGTCTTTGCCAGTAGTGCCATCCTCCCCGCAGGCTGTCTGTATGGGTGGGTTGTCCCTTGCTGCTACGTTCTGTTAGGCGCTATGAATTACAGGAAATTAAGTGGTTGACTTGGACAGCAGGCGGGTTACACGTTCCACTGTGCCGAGATGTGAGGTGCAGGTGGTGATGATCACCCCGGGGTATGCGCTAGCGCCCTTGACGGGCACTCCAGGACCCGCCAACGCTCGTTCAAACCCAGGTCGGTCGGTCCTCCATTCATCCGACCTTCTGTGTGGATAACGAGGCCACCTTCACAACCTTCTCCCTTCTATCCCTATCCAAAGTCAGGTAGGGCGGAAAGCTTGAGTTGCTAAACCGCCCCTTTGCCCGGTGCTCATGACGCGCTACGGAACCTCCACCCTGCCGGGGGACCGAGCAGGGCATAGCTAGCGGCAATTGAGCCTACTCAGCGTCAGCGGCTTCGTGCCGCACTGGAGTGATCCAATATGTGGTTCCGCACGTTCCACCACTTCTCCGTTCATTTCCAATACTGATCGTGAAACACCATGAGCAGCAGGATGTTGAGGTCCGGAATTCGAAGTGAAATTCTTGATTTGCCCGTTCCTAGTCGTCATGGGAAAGAAAGGCAGAAAGAAATAAGAAAGAGATTATTCCCCGTTAGCTTGTCCAGTACCACCAGTACTCAAAATGCATCTCCTTTGCCCGCGCGCGTCTACCTGGCGTTGCCGCCTTGCATGCAAGCGAAGCGCAATTGGCGGCAATTAATAGCTCACTGAGCGATGATTGATGCAGTCAGTCAGTGCCCTCGATTGTTCCAGATAGAAGGATCATGGCGCCCCGGAACCATGACATCCAGCAGCAGCAGCATCTCCTTGCGTGCAAGAGAAAGATATGCCGGCCGTTATTCTCGGCTCTGTGTTGAAAAAAAGCGGCAGCTAAAGCATTTTTGCTTTTAGCTTCTTATTCTTTGCCAACCAACCAAAAGGTACCAAGCAAGCGGTTAGCTGTAGCGCTTTCAAAGTAGAAGAGTGGTCTCTTTTTCATTGGTGGTGTAAGATAAGAAGCGCGCTATCCTCTTTGTCTTGAAAGAAAGTGAGTAAGCGTATACGTTAGATAAGTAAGCAGCGTAATAAGCCGGCCGAATAAGCAATTGAAAACGAAAGATCAAAGTCATTCATGCCTGTGTCCCTCCATAGAACATATGATTGATTGAATGAAGTGGCTGGCGTGGCGAGAAAAATCAGTGAAGGTCCCATGCACCATGCCTGCAGCCTGCTCTTGTCATGCAGGCTCCCCACGCTGAATAACATGGGGGCTGTTTGCCTTTGGTCAAAATAAATGGGGAACACCTGCTCGCTGACCCCTCTCTTCCTTCCTATGGACGACAAAAAGCAGGGTGCTCCCAATTACAATTATATTCATTAGGGCAGGGCGTATCAGACTTGATTTGCGGCAGTCAAGGTCTGTCTTGTATAAGCGAGCAAATAGGCGCCCCCTATATCTTAAGGGCCTGTTCTAGTTCTGGCAGGGCTCCTGTTCTATCTAAGCGGGAGCTGGGTTCGCCCTCCGCCATTAAAGAAGGGGAGATGGAAGGGCAACCGTGCAGAATGCAAGGCGTGTGTGGAAGCGAGCAGGCAGGAATGAAGGCTGCGAACGAAAGAGATGTGTGGCTGAGGGGAGGAGAGAAAGAAGGCATGCATTGAAATTTTCTTTCTGTCTCCTGTTCGAGAATCTATGATAGGAAGGACAGATAAGGCTAAGGAAGAATGAAAGGAAGTCCATTACTGAGAAGTGGTGATCTCATCTCGTCTTGCTTGCTGGGAGAGAGGAAGCTTCCGGACCACCTTTTCAAGCCTGATAGCGAGCGATCACTCAGCAATGATACCGCCGGCCGGGAATAAGTACCTATCCCTTACGGGAATCGAACCCGTGTCTTCGACATGAAAAGACGATGTCCTAACCACTGGACGAAAGGGACCAAAAAGCAATTCTTCATATAAAAAAGAAAAGAGATTATTCTTTCTATACGAAATTCGACGATTTCGTTTGTGTTCATGTTGGCGATTTATGATGTGAATTCGGCGGGTCGTCTCCCCTTCAATCGGAAGAGAGAACCCTACTTCTATCTCATCCAAAATGAATGTTGCAGTAGCCTCAGACCAGCATGAACATAGCCTGTTCAGAGAATAGTGATCCATTGTCACCTTTCTGATTTTCATTTTCATATACCTGCTTTCTTCCATGTATCCCCGAAGTGTGGGATAGAAATTGTTTAGATAAAAGGATGATTCCCGACCCTATGATCCCAGCTTAGCTAGGTAATCCGCACAGCGATTAGCCTCTCTCCATATATTAGAGACTTTCAAAGCTTCAAGCTGCCCGAGGAGATAGAGTACATGATCTTTGGCCTTCCAAGGACAGGAGTCAGACGAATGCACTTTACTGCTACCTGCGAATCAGCGGCCCTTCTACCATTCCGTCAGATGACAAGTTCTAGGCCTCTACGAACAGCAAGTAGCTCAATGACAAGTATGTCCGCTCGTGGTCTAGCTCTACTGAAAGGTGTCAACCATAAGCTGTAGGACTTTCTCAGAACCACACCAATACCTGCTCCATTATTGGGGAGGGAGCCATCTGTATTCATTTTGTCCCAGCCTTATTCCGAGTGTGCTTTCCTTTACACCTTCAAGCTTGAAGGTTCGAAAGCAGTTCGGTGATTGCAATGTACTCAATCAGGCCCTATCAACTACGCTACCATCTGTCTTCGATTATTCAATTGATAGTTAGAGGGAATTAGAGAGAAAAAGAACTCAACAAAGAAAAGCAAGCATGAGAAAGTATACGATAGCACCATCTCTTCCCACTACGCGCTAAGAAGGAAAAGAAAGGAAAGGACAGACAGCAGGGAAGGAGACTCTTTGAAAGCCTACTACTCTTTGGTCCGCTTGCTTGCTTGCATGGAATGAATGGGCTTGCTGACTGGCTTACCTACTTGAACTAGAAAGCATAAAGCAGAGATGCCATACTCTTCTTTTGTGCACTATGCTTAAGACATAGAATTCGAACTCTGAAAGAAAGACATTGGCTTTCCTCCCAACGACTGGAATGAAAGAGCGAGGGGAAGATCTCTTTATATAAGGAATTCCATCCCTCACAGCTAGGATTGGTACTATATATAAAACAGACTGGCTTGACCGAGCTGATTGGACTTCAACCGTGCACTGTCTTGCCCGGACTGATTCTCCCTTCTATGATGAACTTTCTAACTTCACCTTGGCACAGGCACACTGAAGCGCTAGTTTTCGTAAAAGCATTCCATCTGCCCTGTCCTAATGGCTAAGTAAGAAAGATCTCATTCATATTCTATTCCATCCCTACGAACACTAACGGAATCAAAGTCTTCCCTCTAAAGTGCCCTATAGGATATCCTAGAGCTCATTCTTTAGTATTTTATTCCACATCGAATTCGGTATTTGACTTGAAAGCGGCTTGACTCACTCCCTGGCGTACTACTGGCAGGACTCCATAAGAGGAAGAATTACTACCAGATAGAGGTGATTTTTTAAGGAAAGAATGACTATCTATAAAGAGAAAGGCTTGCACAGAACATCCCGAGGGGAAAGAAAGACGAAAGCCATAAGTCGTGCTAGCAACCGTCCTACTGTCTTGGCTCCTTTGCTTCGCTTGGAACGCTTGCTTCCTTCTTTCCCGAAGCTGATTCACTAGCCTTCTTTATTGGAAGGAAAGGAGTGGACTCGTCGATGAACGGTAGTTTGCCTAGCGTCACTTTGATGAAGGGGAAAGAAGCTGACATCAGACTCATCGTTGAAGGATTCGAATGTACAGACGTACAAAATATGCTATCGGAACTGCTCTATAAGATCTTATACTTTTGGCAAAAAGGTGCGTGGTCAAGATGTCGGACCAATCTATGTCGTATCCTCTTTTCTAGCTTAAAAAGACTGCCCCCGTTTTGGGAGATGTCCCTACCTAGTGCCAAAGTAAAGAAAATGAAAGAAAACTGAATTGAATAAAAGTGTTAGAAAGGCAGATGGGATCTCTATTCAAAATAAATCTGAATATTCTATAGAGTCCTTATTATCGAATTGATGTGTTAAGCTTTGGCTACCAGTCACCTTTCTTCGCTTAATCCGTCCTCATAAGCCCAGTTTTTGGCACCAGGTTTACTTCCTCCTTGAATTCCAAGTAGGAACCTAGCGTTATTCCTCGAAGAGCCATGCCATAGGGGAGGGTCCCCCCATAACCAACCTCTTTCTATTCTGAGCGAGCCAAGAAAAACCCCTGTTTAGGAAGAGGAATGCTGTCCTTGCGAACCAGCTCTCTTGAGGCAGCTAGGTCCCCGTCCCAAAACTTCACTTAGCTGCAGTTAACCGTAGCCTTAAAGCGCGCTCCGAAAGAAGCATATGCATAGATTTCCTTTTCAAGGTGGCTTTGAAGCCTACTTTTTTTTCTGGCTCCACTCCAGAGTGCTTATCTTATTTTCTTCTTCTTTTTCCGTATTTACGAAAGGTATTTTGCTTACTCGTAATATTTTATAAAGAAAAATCCTTAGAAAGATTCTATCATTTCTAATTTACATTAAAAAGAATTTAGAAAAAATTCAGTATTCCATTATGCCGTTCTCGGGCATTACGCCTCTATCGAGGACAAGTTGGAAGGGTAACTAGTTTCCAGCTGAACCGTAGGTAAGGGTATCCAACTCTCCCTCTCCGCGCCATCGGCTAAGATACTTTCCGAACTTGACGAGCCAGAAGGCCCCGGGCCCAGATCTCGATCACCGATTTTAGGTAGGTTAAGTTCCAACCTTTTTCCTAGGACTCCTTTTGAGTTTTAAAAAAAGGGGGTGTGGTATAAAGTTTTCCAAAGTAGCTAGTAGCTAAACCGGATTCAATTGAGTTGCTTTTCGCGTTTGAATGCCGAGAAAGTCTTATCCTTTTAGGGTTAGGAAGTGGCAGGGCAGGCTCAGTACGGTTCGCTCAGTAGACTCGGTATCGATCATATGTAGTCATAAGATACTTCTTCCAGTAGTCATATCGAGAGGATACCTGGGAGGGATAGACAGAAAGCTTTGGATAGCGAATTCTATGGTTCTCAATAAGACGTAATGAAAGACTTTTGAGAATAAGAGAGAAAGAGAATGAGAATAAGAATAGACTTTCCTTTCTTTATATTCTAGAAATTTTCCTTTTTAGAATGAAGAATTCTTTCTAGCTATAGCATTTCAACTCAGTTGGAGTGCCAAGGGTTTCCCATCTAATGGAAGAAAAAAGGCCAATTCGCAGAAAGTTATAGAACTTGTTTCAATGGAGTGGATTTTTCATTTTGAAGGGAAAGTAGGACACGTTACATTCAAGCGGGTGCTGCAGTGAGTTCCTTATTGGAATTGGACCAACCATTGGTTGTTCTCCTTCAGCCATTAGGAGTTATCTTAATCGAGGTGGAGTAGCTTTCGATGTCGTACCAACCTCCCCAGATTCAAAAGAGCCAGTTTGTTGGAGTTGATTTCCTTCCTTCATTGATTTAAGTAATGGAGAGCTAGCCATTTTCAAAACTGAAGTAATCTGAATATGAGGCAAGCCCATCCAAGGGAAAGATGTATTGAAAAGAGATAGCTTATAGCTAATTGACTTTGTATCTATTTGTAGAATACTTTTCGGAAGTATAACCATTACTTTCCCTGCATTTTGAATTGTAGTGGAAGTTGCTGTCCCCTCCATTCCTTATCCTGGCTAGGCATTTTGCCGTTATCCCAGGGTCCCTGAACTGAAAGGAGAAAGGAAGGGAGGTGCATGACCCTATTTCACTACCTATCTTTCTACTCTCTGCCCCCAACTCATGAGAAAAAACTCTCTCTTACTACATTCTGTGCCGGGATGATCTGGCACTCTTCTAATCAATATACTTTAAATATCTATATGAATCTTACTCTTACACACGTGGTCGAGTGTGGACTTGGTTACATACGAGGGTTCCAAGCTAGCAATCCTTCCTTGCCAGGCCTCAATACCCTCAAAAAAGGAAAGCGAAGGGATGCAATTCATTTTCTTGTTTTTTTAGTTTGAGTTCCAATAGCAGTCCTTTTAGGAGGAAGGAGTATTGAATGAGATAAAAGAGGCAAGTGAACGGATTTGCCAAGGCAGCAAAAGTAAGTAAAATGCGCAAGGCGGGAAGCAGTAGTGAAAGCCTAAAAGATCGGATCGAATTGAATGTCGAGAAAATCTAATGGATAAGAAAGCCCTTTCTCTTTACCTCAGGGAAAGCAAGCTTTGGATAGCAGGAACTACTAGATCGGGGACTTACTCATAGCTAGAATTCTTTATCTTTTCGCTAATATTGTTGTTAGAATGAGAAGATAGATCTTTCTCTCCTTTGAGTTTTAGCCAGTAACAGTATAAGGATTTTTCCCAGTAGGAGTTGAATTGAAGTCTCAGAAGTGGGAGTACTTATACTTCCTAGTTGCATTCAATCCAGCTGACGAGGGAAATGCAGCAGTCCTTGGCCAAAAAGGTGACTTCGCCCCTGGTCCACCTTCTAGTATATCTGTCCCAATCCCTTGTTAAAGAAGGTAGTAGGTAAGCAGAAAGATTTGCTCCAGGCTCATAAGAAGGATTTTTTACCCCCGAGTCTTTTACAGCCAGACATTCAGTTGTAGTTGCCTTTGCTGCTTTCCAAAATGGTAGACCTGCCGCACTGAAATGAAGATGAGAAATGCTCCTACAGCTCTCTTATAATAGCGTAGATAAGAAAGTGGCGATCTTTCTTCAAGTGATAGAGAGGCCTATTCTCAATAATGAGCAAGATGATGCAGCTCTAGTTGCTGGAGGCAGAGGACGTGGACGCGGCTGGAATAGATCCGTGGGGTAGCTGATGAATGAGAGAAGTTTTTGTTGAGAAATATTAAATGGGAAAGGAATTCTTCCTATGGAACTAGTGATCGGTCGTACCTGTACTGCAGTAATATGAATAACTCGCTATTCACTCAGTTTCTGGCCAATAATAAGATTATGTAGGAGAGATGGCCGAGTGGTTCAAGGCGTAGCATTGGAACTGCTATGTAGGCTTTTGTTTACCGAGGGTTCGAATCCCTCTCTTTCCGTTTCTGTTAATTCACCAACGTTATCGACCACAATGTATCAAATCAAATAACAATTGAAACCATTATTCCAGCAATAAGACCTTTATTTGATAGAGATTCTCTATTCCTAATTACTTAGGTTATAAAATATGGATAGAGAAAAAAAAAAAAAAAAGAATGTTAGCGGATGCGGAGCTTTTCGGGTCTTTATCGGAGATTGCTGGGTCTGAAGGAATAGAATGAATCGAAAAAAGATGAGTAGGAGTAGGTCTTCTCACGCGCATCCAACCTCGGTATTTTGGTCCTCAAAGCTGTGGTTCTTCTTACTGAGTAGTTGACCCACCACCCTAGCCCTCGTTAAGGTGTCACTGACAAAGTGTTCATTTTACCGTGATTTTCGTCATCAAGCCCATTTTTCTTGCTAAGCTTGAATGAAATTCGGGCATTTGAGCCTTTTACCAAGTTTTTAGGGTCACTCGTAAACTTGAATGGAAATCTTTCATTTTCGCGTTTGACTGTGTTCCAACACCTTCAAGAGGAACGAAGCAAGGTGGGGGTCAATGTCAATTCACAATGCAATACGGGAGAAAGAACCTTCGGGCAGGGAATCTACGGCTGATTCTGAGGAAGCGTCTAGAGACGGTAAGCCAAGCAACGAAGAATCACGGTAGAGAGAGTCTTTTCTTGCCCAAGCTAGCAAGCCACTTGGGAATGGAGCAAAAGAAAGAAAAGCCAGAGCGTAAGGGAAAGCAACTGCTTGGCGTGAAGCTTTCGGATAGAAAGTGATTAAGTGACCCGGAAGCAGCGTCATTCCCATTTGGTTAGCAGCCGTTGGGGAATGAAGTTTTCGGAAGGAAAGTCAGGCCGTTTTTAGAGCTTATTCCGCCGTTGGTGGACAGCTTTTTCTTTTGAGGGAAAAAACGGTATAACAGAAGGAGGCGGGAAGGGACTATCGATCGGATGAGAACTGATTCAGAGTCGGGGTATGGCGCAAAGCCAAGACAGTCGGGAGCCAAGCAACTCCCATGGTCGGTGCGGGAAAGGCAAAAGTAAGGGAGATAAAGTACAAAGATGTTACTAAAGCAAAGAAGAAATCCCCGAGCAAGAGACGAGCGAAAAGGGAAGGTTTACAGGGGGAAAACCAAGGGAAACAGAACTGGCAGGGCTAGGATAACCTAGTTCACAACCTACTGGCCTGGAAGTCATTAGATTCTGATTGGCAGGGCGAAAGGAAGAAAGTCCAACTTCTGGATCTCAAGCAGAAAAGAGTCCTGGCTGAAAAGGATAGTGATATTCAAAAAGCACTGGCTGACAAAAGGGAAAAGGACAGCAACTGGCTCGAAGGTGGAACAAGTGGATGCCCCTCTTTCGCTTATGAGATAGAACTTCCCTTCTTTTGCTTATGGGGTACTCCTTCCTACGCTTGACCTAGAGCCAACTATCCCATTCTCATTGGAAGGAAGTGCTTCCCGCTTGCCTTATGAAAGATTATGACACAGGGACTATCGGCACGAAGTGATTGACCAAATGGAAGAAAAGAAAGCTGTTTCTGGCTTATTCGATACTGCAGTCTTTCCAAAACAGGCTTTCTTGCCTTTTTATGATTGACCCTGCCCTCCTCTAACTGTCTTCACTTACTTATCCTTGAGCGCTTTTTAGGCTTTCTTCGGCGAGAAGATGGACTTCAATTGGATGGCTTTCAATACCCCATATACATGGAACAAAACAGGAAAGAAGCGAAAGAATGTTACAGTACTTGAAAGAAGGGAAGAGTCCTTCTTGCTTACCCTCTCACATGCTTTATCCCTAGCTTGTTACCTAGCACTTTACCCCGCTGGGAAAGCGTTTTCCAGTCTTAGTCAATATGAAAAGCTCGATGGCTAATGAGATTTCTCCCCCGGCTTGATTCTTTGCCTGCCTTGACTGATGGATTGGCCTTGCCAGCTCGTTCATAGTGCTTTCAAGGGAGAAAGGCCCACTGATAGACCTCCAGCTAGCTCGATATTAAGAGTAGCTTTATCACTGCCTTCAAAGACTCAGGTTTGATCACTGGCAAGGAAATCGTTCCAATTCTATAGAGATATGATAAAAAAGAAAGAGGAAAGCGTAAATCAATCTAGTTATCTTAGCTCTATCAGGGAATCTTCTCGTTAGCCCTACCTTGAGTACTATGATCTTTCCTGAGTCCTCCCAGAGACAGCAAGAAAACCGTAGGTAGGGAAGAGGACAAGCTGGAAGAACACCCCCAAGAGAAACTCAAAATCCATCCCCGGGGAAGGAGAAAGCTCACTGATACTGTATTGCTAGAAACTGGCACTGCAACTTCAGGGTTTTACCTTAGGATTGCAATTGGGCTTGCTTACCTTAAGACTGCATGTAAGGAATTAGGACTGGCAGGGCTAAACGACTGTGGAAGGCAGAAGAAGAGAACTAAAACCTCAGGGAAAAGAGAAGCACTGCCAATAGGTATGAACTACTAGTCAACATAGACTCCAGAGACTGAGCTTACCAATTGAACTAGATCGCTTTCCTCTCTATTCATTCGAACTAAGCTTGACTTTCTTTGCTAGCTCACCCTTCACTCAGTGAAGCAGGACAACGATACCTTCACTCATACGAACTCAATTGGAAAGCAGACATAGTCACGAAGGATAGGCATTCGCGGGTGTTCGCTGACGAAAGAAGGAATGTCATTCACGGAAAAGGCGCTTACAAGTGGTAGGTTTACCACCACGCATGGAGGTCTTGATTGGGGTAATCGTGGGGTGTGTCAAGTCGGACAGGGAGGATAAAAAGGCCGTATTTAGGGTCTTGCGCTAAGTTCGAATCAAAGAATGAGGTTAGAATCTAATCTTATCTTATCTATATTTATGTCATTCGCTACGTTAGGAACATCTAGGTAGAAGCATCCATTCCTTTCTATTCTTATGTATATCGTCAGGCTCAATAGTAATGAAAAGCGTAGCAGGTGCCGCTTTGGTTCACCCTCGGTTATCAAAGAAGGAGTGCAGAGAGGTGCAAAGCGACCGTGACAAACAATGATCTGATACATTCTTCTCTATCTATGCCAATTCTAATCAAAGGACGAAGATGCTTCAATTTATAAGGGCAAGGAGTGAAGCCCTTAAATGAAAAATGTGTAACGTGTAACACATGCAATTCAAGCCTTGTCCATACATGTACTGAACATTGCGTACTGAACCATTTCGATTGGATTCTCTATGCGGGTTCAATCATTCGAAAAAGTCCAACACGAGCACAAAACGAGCCAGAGACTAGGTCCCACCGAAGAGAGCAAACAGCCAGTTCTTCACTCATCTTTCTCTCTATTATAAAAAACTCACGGAAGGAACCAGCAGCGAACGAGATTCCTTTTTCCTTTTTTCCAATGAAGCACATACTTGATCCACACTGTAGGGGGAGAAAAAAGTCTTAGATCCAAAGCAACAAGAAAAACGAACTCAATCCCCTGAGATTGAAATCGAACAGAATCCAGGCATCGGAACGAACCTCCGTCTAACAAGCCTAATCAAACCTGTCGCAAAAGAACTTCGATGTACGAGGATCCTATTCTCAAGTCATAAAGGGTCCCTGTCGTCGTCATACGATATGGGGCAAGAATCAAGAATAGAAAATGGAAGTGTTGGATTCCAATCCTCGAGGATTGGAAGTACATATGGAAAAGATAGATTGTCTGAACCTCCCTTAGTAGTAGGAGAAGAGAATGAAGGGCCTATCCTACCTTACGCTATTTGATTGATCTCGGTTGAACGGGATCCATTCATCGTCTTGATCCAACGAACTACCTCTCACCACATTTCACCAATCCAATCATCACGGGCGAAGGAAGCAAAAGCAATCCTTGCAGTCCCGATGAAGGAAGAAAGGGCTACTTTGAAAGGGCTAACTCCAGCACCTCCTCATATACATCAAGTCCCCAAAACGGTGATTTCGACATACACTTCGAAAACGGCTATCCCGAAAAGAAGTCAAACGATCAAAGGCACAGGAACGATGATTGAAACCTTTCATTCCTATCTATTTCTTTTCAACCCGTCTCTCGTCAACCTTCAAGTAGAGAAGAGCAGGTGCGTAACCACATGACATTCAAACCTTGCTTTCTTCATTGAAGTAGACAAGTAAAGGGCGCGTATCCAATTCACGTTATTGGAAATCCCCACGAGCAAAAGACTCATTCTCAAAGGTCGCAAAGCCAAGTTGTTGGAAATCGTCTTCGCCTCCGCCGTCCAAGAATGCATTACCATGTGTCGGCATAGCAGGTGCATGACCCTAATCTTTTAGGAAAGGAGGGGAAAAGTGAAATGTTCCTCCGGGAGCGAGGGCGAAGCATAGACTGTCATCCAAGACTATCTCACCTTTCAAAGAGCAAGAGTAGTCAAAAAATGAAGTGCTTTAGGTGGATATACTCTTCCTTTAGTGGTTTCCACTCTAACCAGTTCGTGTGGATGTGGATCCATAGAAAACAAGCTCATGTCTGAAAGCATTCGTATAACAGAAAGAAAAAGAAGAGAGAAAAAGAGAAAAGGGAAAAATGCAATCCATCAGCTAGTTAAAAAAGAGGGACGGGGCGAGGCATAACAAGATCCTAAACGAGTGAATCTTCGTCCCCACGAAGAAGGCAAAGACTCGCACAATCTCCTTTGTCCAAATGAGCTCGAGATGTGCAGCGTCGTGTGAAGCGGGATGATGAGCACCTTTAGAAAGAACAGAGCGCGGTGCGAGACAGAAAGCGAAACAAAGTGCTACCTTCATCCAACGAACCATGGGATTGAATAAAGCATGACCCGGATGCGAGCCACGCAAGACAGGGAGGGATGTGACGCACACTTGATTTCGAACTTTCATTCGTCTTGGATGCGGTTGGTTAAGTTGAAACTCATATCCTAAAGGAATCAGACATCCTTTTTTTTACTATTTCACCCTGATAAGAGAAGGAGTATAGTATGAAAGACGGGAGGGTCTTCCTATTCTATTGGCCCGAGAGCATTGGTGACCATATATACAATACATAAAGATCTGTCTCTGGAGCTTAGGATGGCGCCTAATCTGATGCTGTTGGAGAATCTGCTATCAATGAATCTCCTACCTTTCGCATCTTCTGCTGTTGACTCAGCTACTCTGTATCTTGATTCATTTCCCGCTGCTGAATATCCTATTTTCGCTTGATTGTCTTTTCCCACTGAAGAATCGGATGTCTAAGGATCTACCTAAAAGTGCCAGGAAAAGGGATCTACTCAAATGAAAGTCATTCTTTGACTAAGTCAGTGGTGGAGCGAACCCAGTCTCCTTACCACCTTCTTTCGTTTCATCGAAGGATGTTGTCCTTTCGGGCTTAGGTCCCACAGGAGACCGATGATGAAGCTCTACAGAAATTCCCGCATCACCCGATTGAGTGGTATCCTCGGCAACAGCCAAGCCAATGTTGTTGAAGGGCTGCCCGCTGATTGGAGGGCTGGGCAAAGCTCAAGCTCTGAAAGACTCGAAATTGTCTCCTGCTAATCTTCATTCGAGGCAAGGATTGATATTGATTCTTCTTAAAGGAAGCTTTTTTCCGGCTCTTGGCAGTGAACGAAATGTCATATAAGAGAAGAGCAGGTCCGACTCCGACTCTTCCACTCTAAGCTTATTACTAGGCCAACTTTCCTAGTTCTCCCGACTCTGATAGAAAGAAGTAGGTCGAGCTTTTCAGCCCTTACGTTAAGGGAAGCTTTTCCGTTTTTGTTGTTAAGCTAATCTATTGAAAGAAAATCCGGTGCCAATTCGGTAGCAACTACTATCGAACGAACAGAGAACAGGTTCAAGCCTGAAAAGCAAGGGAACTGATCTAGGCTTGCTCCTCGCCTGGATTCTCTTCTATAAACTGACTATTATGCTCCCCCTCTCCGGTCTGGGATTAGACCTCGTCGACTCTGATAGCGGTGGGTCTTCGCCCTCATCTTGTGGCAGGTTCACCGTTATTCTCTTGCAGCAGGAGAACATTCTGACTTGAAAGCAAAGTCAAGACTAGTGACCGTTGGCTATTCTCTTAGACTGAGATTGGATCCCTATCCCTACTCTTAAACTGGTCAAGCTTTTCTCATTTTTCGGTTTAGCATATCGAAGACGATCTGCAACATAGGGACTCGGTACTTGAATCATCTTTCACTCATCCAGTCTGGGTCCACTTTCTCATTTCACGTCGATTTTGTCCAAAACAAGACAAGTTTTTTATTTTACTTCTTTCTGGTGACAGTCGAGATTGACAAACTTCAATCAAAGGAAGCGAAAACGACATACTATCGTGTCATTCAATACGTCCATTTCCAGGCCGGGAACTCAAATGACCCTTTTTAGGTCATATATATATATATATATAAAACTGCGGTATCCTATCGAAGGTATCCTTTATAGTATACCAGTTTCACCCCCCGAGTAAGCGGTAGCAGGCTATTCGATGGCAAACTCCACTATTCGACACAAGATGATTTTAGGTAGGGGAAGAGCATCCGGTTGAGCAACATCCGTTTGATCATCGATAGCAGGAGCCTCTTTTTCTTATAGGTAGCAAAGCCTTCCACCCCTGGGGGTAAAGAAAGATTGAGTCAGTGTCAGGTCTTGAAGCCTTGAAGCTTAGACTTTTGGCAGTGAAAGAATGGAAATGTCATATATGGATTTCCCAGCTCAACACAGAGCAAGGGGGAAGATTAGAAAGTAGCATCCATTCATGGAATCAGGATTGGGTACTTCTTCAGGGAGGGTAGTGGTGATGATTTGCCTAATCATACTCTATTAGGTCTGATTTGGTGTGATACCAATCGGTCTAACTCAGCTTATCCGATGAAGAGACAGGCCTATCTATCAATTGTTCTCTTCCGCGGCATCCAAATTGCCAGATTACTTCGACGATAGCGAAAGAAAGGAATTTCATTTTCAATCAGTTATCCCCTACCCTCCGCTCCGATAGAGGCTTAATGGGAACCTACTTATTGAAAGCTTTTGCCCAAGCCCTCAGAGAAAGATCAGTGCCGTCGTTCTCTGATAGATATAGAACAACGTGTAAAGCCTTTCATCAAGCCTTTCAGGGAAAGAAAGACTAGTTAACGAAAGCCAAGACCGGTGAAAAAAAAACTCTACAATAGACGAAATGAAGATTCATCAAGTCATCTTGGCCAGACGTCTTCAAACAAGTATTCAATTCATTTAGAACTGGCTGAAGGCCGGGAAAACATAAAAAGCTTTCAAAGGAGGCTTACAGCTTATAGAACTAGCGCTTTCTGTCTATCCCGCTGCCCTCTCCGGGAAAGATCGATAGGCCCTGCCAGGCTTCCCCTCAATGTAAAGAAAGGTACTTTGCTTTTTTACTGGCTCACCAGAGATCAGTTATGAAGAAGGCCCATCAGGGACAAGGACGACTAGAAGACTGCAGAGCCAGAGACTGCTGGACTGGCTTGACAATTCATTTGGTTTTTTGACTGGCTCTTACGAGACAAAGAGTAAGGACTTCTCTATCTCACTTTTCCCTAGAAATGCATGACTCGAAACTTCCATTTTGAGTGGAACTCTAATTGGTTGGCAAGCAACTCCCAAGGAAAGATCTTTTTTTTTTTTTTTTTTCTAGTGAAGGTAAAACCAACTGCAATTTCCACTCAAACTCAAACCGTAGAAAAAGAAAGTCTTCATTCGAACAATGCAGGTAGCTAGATAACAGAGTAGATCTCGCCCTTCTTAGGCCGGCAACCGGGGTTGAAGCAACTTGCTACTTCTATTGTAGAACAAAGGAGAGTGCGGATATGCTTAACACAGGCGTCTTGTATTCTGGAATTGAATTTCTGACTTAGGTTCTTCTCCAACCAAGGGGAGTTCTTAGGCCTAGGGCTCTTGCTTTTTCAGCCGATTTTCTGGAATCTCAAGTTGCTGCAAGCCTTGATGAAGGTTACTCCGACCTCTCTTGCCGGCTAGTACCGACCCGGCTAGCATAGGCGAAATATTACGGGCCGAATAGAAAGAGGAAATCAAAGGCCTTGTTTGAGAAGGAGAACAGGTAACTAGAGAAAAAAAAAAAAAAAAGAATAGGCTCCCCCTGGACTCTATGACGCAGGACTTCTTTAGTTGCCTCACAACATTTGAATTTCTCTGACATTCCACGTTTCCGAAACGGATCCAATTAAATATTTCACATTTTCAATGATTATCTCTATTTTAGGTATTCGGGGAATCCTCCTTAATAGACGAAATATTCCTATTATGTCAATGCCAATTGAATCAATGTTATTAGCTGTCAATTCGAACTTTTTGGTATTTTCCGTTTCTTTGGATGATATGATGGGTCAATCATTTGCTTCATTAGTTCCAACAGTGGCAGCTGCGGAATCTGCTATTGGATCAGCCATTTTCGTTATTACTTTTCGAGTCCGAGGGACTATTGCTGTCGAATCTATAAATTGCATTCAAGGTTAAACAACACTACTGGAGAGTTACAAAATACTAAGTTCTGTTCTCTTTTCGTTCTCTTCTTTCTTTTCTTTTTATTTTTGGACTTGGCCGCCGGGTGTCCTACACAACTTCCCGTTCCGTTGCGGAAAGATAGATACGGCTTTCCCAATGAGATTGAGTTCAACGGATATGCAGGATAGAAATATGCTATTTGCTGCTATTCCATCTATTTGTGCATCAAGTCCGAAGAAGATCTCAATCTATAATGAAGAAATGATAGTAGCTCGTTGTTTTATAGGCTTTCTCATATTCAGTCGGAAGAGTTTAGGTAAGACTTTCAAAGAAATTCTCGACGGGAGAATCGAGTCTATTCAGGAAGAATCGCAGCAATTCTCCAATCCTAACGAAGTCATTCCTCCGGAATCCAATGAACAACAACGATTACTTAGGATCAGCTTGCGAATTTGCGGCACCGTAGTAGAATCATTACCAACGGCACGCTGTGCGCCTAAGTGCGAAAAGACAGTGAAAGCTTTGTTATGCCGAAACCTAAATGTCAAGTCAGCAACACTTCACAATGCCACTTCTTCCCGTCGCATCCGCCTTCAGGACGATATAGTCACAGGTTTTCACTTCTCAGTGAGTGAAAGATTTGTACCCTCGTTCAAAGCTTCTATCGTAGAACTAATTCGAGAGGGCTTGGTAGTCTTAAGAAAGGTGAGGGTGGGGGGTTCTATTTTATAAGAATAAGGAAGAGGAATATAATCACATTCATGTGTTCATGCTAACAGAAGAGCGGATCCAATACACATCAGACTGATTTCTCAGGAAATTCCTCAAGTACTTGAGGAATTTGGGGATGTCATGCCCCACGAGTTAGTTGCCCAAGCGCTCCAACGGAGGGCAGTCTACCACAAGATCGAGTTTGAGCCTCGTGTCTTATGTATCTTTTTGCGTGCGCCGATTCGTCGAAAATGAAAGGAAAAACTGGTTTGATGTTTTTAAGGAGAATATCATGAAAGCCTCTTTATTTCTGCTCGCCGTCGTATTACTGATTCTCTTTTATCGACTTATTTCAAATAAGTTAGGAAGAGCAGAGGAAGAAAGAACTCCAACTCGTCATAGAATGAGGCCATGTTCACACTCTTTCCTTTCTCCTTGTCATGGCGAGGTAGGAGGTCCTTATCAATGCAAGTGGAATAAGCCCCTGAGTGATGGGGCTTTTGATCTGCAAACACATCTCTTGCATGGGTTGATGAACTCTAATGGGGTTGGTCATCTGCTCTGTATCAATGGAATTGAAGGCCGGTCTAAGTATCCATGTGGTAGAGAAATAATGGATCTTTGGGATCGTATCTGCACGAATCTTCATGCACGGTAACAAAAAGTTCAGAATTTATAGGCAACCAAAAAGGTTTACCAATCATCAATGATCTGACTTTCTTGGGTTTTTGTTCTTTTAAGAGTACAATTAGAGTGGAGGATGTATCCTATAAGCGGTCGATGGATCCCCGTTTGCTCCATGGAGTTACGTATGGGTACCCCTGGTTTGGTAGATGGGGGTACAGATTCTGCTATGGAAGCTTTGGAGTGACTAAGCAAAATTCTGAAAGAGCAATCGATATTCTCAGCGAACTCTAACTCGATAAGATCATCAAAGATTTTGCTCATACGAAGCAATACAGAGATGTCAAGCAGATAATGAATTCTTACAGAGATTTGAGTGAAACTCAGTTGATCACAATAAGAGATCTTCTCAGATTCAGTCTGACTCTCAAGTCTCAAGCCCCACCGCAGAGGAAGTCAGCCACTGCTGCCACTGTATCGTCGTCTTCTTCGAAGTCATTGAAGAGAACAGCCCTTCAAAACAAGCCAATAGTGAAGGAAAGACCTGTAAAGTACAAAAGATTTGCTACTGTAGCCGCCAATTTTGATAGCCGATGGTCTGTGATAAGACTGGAATATGCGGCAAAGGCAAATGTGATTGTTAATGCATTGAAAAAAAAAGAAAGAAAAAAGTTTAGCCACAGTGGGATGACTAGGCAGGAAGCTAGAGATGCAGCTCGCCTGCACATTGGCGATACGTGTTTGCTGGATTATGTGCTTAAATCCATGAACAATGTAATTGTTGGAGCTTACATTGTCCGTCGTGCTGTGAACCCGGGTTTGAGAATACTCAATCAAGGAGCTTGGGAATGGTGTGAAGGTTGATGAGCCGGAACCAGAAATAGTTTCCGATAAATCACTACCCACACCAGCAATATTGCCTGGGGCTGATGCTTACAGTGATGTGTCCTACTTTTATACAAATGTTCTATGGGGCTACCCCGAACCGGATCTCGATTCTGTTAAACAAATCGCAAAGACAGAATTCTTCGGTACGGTCGGAATTTTTATGTGAATGAAGACGAAATAAATATGATTATTGAACGAAAAAGAAAAAATAATAAGAAGAATGTCTCAATTAGATCCAAATCCGTTCTGGGATCAGCACAGAAATCGATTGATACCTAACTCAATTTTCACTCCAGCAGGAAATGAAGAAAAGGGAGCCCTTTCAAACATACTCTTTGCGATTCAATCTATCTCTTATGTAAGACTTAATGAAGGATGCCTCAGTCGGAGGAGAGAGACTGACTAAGTCGATTCTAAGAAGCAAGAAGGCACTCCTAAGCGCAGAAGGCAGTGAGCCGCCTTGATTCATTCTTCTTCCCAGACCGGAGAATAGAAATTCATTATGTTGATTCACCTTTTTCAGAGCACAGGGCAGATGGGGAAGAATAGCTATCTTTCGCATCCGGTAGTTGGTCCATTTCTTCGTATCCCATATGGTGTGACAAACCATCGCTCGAACCTGTATTGGTCGTCAGTCCGTCGATAGCAGTCCCCTTTTTCCTTCTCTTAGTATAGTATGGAGCCACTTCGGTATAGCGTAGCGTGTCTCTCTTGCTTTCGAGCGTCCGCACGCCCTTGGAGACGGGATGGGATCTTATCCTTACCGGCGCCTGTAAGGGCACCCAACCACAGCCTTATTTTGCTTTCAAGTCCGATCCGTTGGAGGTGGCCTCGTACTGGACAACTCGTTGCGAACCCGTTCTGGTAGGGATCGTTGCTTCTGCGGAAGTGTAGCATCACCTGGGATTCTCCCCCGCCAGGCACGGATGATCATTGATGGGCAAGTGGTTTAGGCTAAAGAGCCAACAGACTTCCCGGCCCTTGACCCGATGCAACCTTTATCCGCAGCAACCGCAAGCTTTCTGTGATCATTATATGAAATGACTAGTTGACTGACGCAGGATTAGCTCCTCAATCCTGTGGAGTGAGCCGAGTGCTTCCCTTGACAGAAGCACGAGCCTCACGTTCCTCAATGTAGCCTAGTTCTCTCTGTATCTTTAAGCTGGTTGACTGAAGCAGGAAGCTGTCCGTTCGGTCTTTCTTGTCCCTGGGAAGTGAGGTGAACCTCCCTAAGAGGAGCACGAACCGAACGCCTTCAATCGTACTGTTGCTTGTCTGTGAGGCTTCGCCGACTGAGAACATAGCCTCCCCGGCGATTTAGGGGTTTAGTTGATTTCTATCTCCCTCTCTCTATGTGTGCGGTGTCTGTTCCGTCACGAGGAAGACTGAACATGAAAACACCTGACTCTCGAATTCCTAGACGGCTACTCTAAGACATAAGATGGAATGCTTGATAAGCACCGCTTACAACTGATGATGGAGGGCTATCACTCCTCTCAGGCAGAGAGAGAACGCACGGGCAGAACAGAAAAAGCACCGGGAACAACGACTGAAAGAGATAGATGCTACAAAGAAGAGAACTATCAAAACACAGAAAGATCTCTCTGGAAAGCTCAATCAAAAATTTCTACAAACAATGTGATATCCATTGAGATTGGCGCTTTGTCAATTCGATGAAATTCATAATTCAGTTTCGGGGCCTATCTTTCTGAGTCAATGTCAATATAAGGCTGGCCTGTACCATACCAACTGCCCCAAGTCTTCAATAGATCTCGTTCATTCAATTTGCAGTTGACCCATGATGGGAAATGAGGATTGGCTTGGTCTTCAGTCAGTGAATAATTGGTTCGCAAAACTTCTTTCTTACTTAAGAAACTCTCCCTATAGGCGCCTCACTCTATATCGCCTGAGGGCTGACTGGGAAAGAGCTTCGAAAGGTGACTGATGGGATGGGAGCTTTCGGCCATAACCCGCTCAGTGATGGCAAGTCGTTATCAAGAATGCTCGGTGATGGAAAGCCTTCCTCTAGCCCGGGGCGTGCGAGCTGTCGGCCTACAGGGAAAAATCAGTCCATCTGAGAGATGCGTACGAGAGGGGGCTACCTTGAGTGACCGAAGTGCGCTAGCCGGCTAACTTCTTTCCGCTGGTTGTCCAATAGTATGCTCCATGCCCTGGACCAGTGGGCTGTACGAGTCAGAGTCTGTCCCGCCTATCCCCTTTTTCCCACTAAGGCTCCACGAACAAATGGGACACGCTATTCAATGAGGTCGAAGAGGGATGTGGGGATCCAAACTATACAGGAGCTACAAAGGTGGCTGGCCACAACCTAAAGATCGGCCCGGCGACAGACATGAAAGCACACGTCTATAGATAGGAGACCAAAAACGGAGCTCATTTCCACTCTCGCCATGATGAAAGTGCAACTGACATTACCGTCGCAGCAACTCAGGTATACGGCTGCCTGGATTCGAGTGACCCGGCCCTCGAACTGAACTTCATGGAATAGTGATCTCGAGAATGCCATCCGAGAGCGCTTTACACGAAAGTGAGCCAGTGTACCAAGTCCTTTCAATTAGCCAGTCTTGGTAGGCCTATGCTAAGGCCCAAACGGCAAGCATATCACTTTCACTCAAAAGGCAAGCCGGGCTGGGAATCAGTCCCGGAAAAAGATGAGTTTGAAGGGCCGCGAACCTTGTACGAGTGATCGGCATGCCTCAGTTCCCTCTCTTCTTGAAGAGCTATTTACCTCTGCTTGGTAAGGTGTAGAGCCCCTCATCCAATCCATTTCCCACAGAAGTGCACTCTCGTTAACAACTGCCATCTGAACCACCTTTCTTTCCCGTCTTGAATCTCTATCTGTTGATTGGAAAAGTGAGTCATCGAGTCGATCGGTGAGTGAGCTGCCGGTGGCTCGCCATCTTATGCTTTCTATTATGCTCTCCCGCTTATGAATCCGCTGCTTACTATGACTGACTATGAATTATGAATCACTGGATGAAGGAATGAAAAGCATTCTAAGATCTCACTACCTGTTACTCCTTATTCTCTTTCTTTTCCTTTTCTTCATTATCCGTTCTGATGAATCAAAAAGTAGTGATTTTCCATACGCAATTCAAAATGCCAATCTCTTAGGGAAATGGACTGGAAGCGGTTTCTACAAATTGTCAATTCCAATCCGACCACTTATTAGATCCATTTTAGTTTAGTGAAATTGCACCCGGGTGGCTTCACTTTTGATCATGACGAATGTCTCTCCTCCGAGGGAAAAGTCGTTTGACTCAAATCACTGCTATATGAGATCCACTTTTACAATGAAATCCGACCGAAAACTATATTAGAAAATGGATTGGATGCCAAAAAAACGGGGTTGCTCAATTGATTCAACAGCGGGATCAGCATAAACAGATCCAAGTGTGGGGATGCTTCATAAACAGGATCAAGTTCTTTCCAATTCACATATCACATATATAAGCTCCACCATCGATGACGCTTTCCCTTCGAGCCTAAGGTAACGAGTACTCTTTTATGCCATGCACAAAAAAGGTTTAGTCACTTTCACCGAGGGTGCAAAAGACTAAAGGAAAGGGTACGTGTTGCAGACGAGAGTTGTTTCCACCATAGCTGCGTAAGACTTAGAAGA
Source organism: Ananas comosus (assembly GCF_001540865.1). Taxonomy (NCBI): domain Eukaryota; kingdom Viridiplantae; phylum Streptophyta; class Magnoliopsida; order Poales; family Bromeliaceae; genus Ananas; species Ananas comosus. The sequence continues at coordinate 120,302 of NW_017891935.1, read as the reverse complement.
AGAAGGATTTTGCATAAGTCAAAGTGGCCAGATTGGCCATGGTTGGCCAGAAAAACCAGCCAAGGAAGGAGCATTCTACCTATCAAAGCCACTCCGGCCCCTTTCTATTCCCCGTACGAATGATTGATTGAACGATGAACCCGGACGACTGGGAGAGAGGCGCATCTGTCTGAATGATGAACGAGTAGCGGGCACTCCGTGCTTCATTTCGTCGAATTCGAAATCTATCTATCAAGATAGAATGAGTCAATGCGCATTCCCTGGTAAGATGTTTGTACATTTTCTCTTTCCATCGGCCGGACGTTTTTTGTCTCGACTGATTGAATCGAGGGGGACTGGCTGAATATTGGGGACACGGGAGGAAAAGAAAAGCAAATATCGCGTTTAGGGTAAAAAAAAGTGGAATGGAAGGCTACGTCGCCTGTCTCTGGTTGTCGAGTTGGGTTCTCCATCCCAGTGAGAAAGAAGCACTTCTTGCATCTTCTGGGAAAAGGAACCTTGATTTCACTATTCCCGTGCCCATCCGGCTCACTCGGCCGGCAAATATGCACTTTCTATCCAAGGGAGGAGGCTCTCTCAAACTCCATGCAAATCAGTTCTTGCCGGACACAATAGACATACCTGCTCAGTCACAACATAAGGAACCCCCAATGTTCCTCAAAGCCTACCCGACCTGACAGCTTTAGTTGAATGATCTGATCCCGAAGCTAGCTTTCTACTTGAATTGCTATGACTGGCCAACTAATTCAACTGCTGGCAGACTCAGAACGTAAACTGGTCTGACTAATGCTTTCCTTACAGCTAGCTGGTCTATGAAAAGCGAATCTTCCTTCTCTTCTTGTTGAACTAGATAGAGATTCTTAGATGAGTGTTCGTTGTGCCCTGCCTGCTTCACTTGTTCTACCCGACCAGACCTCGTCTTTCAAATGCTTATTTGAAGCAGAATGACCTCTGTCATTTCCTTATTACTCTGGTAGGTGAATGAAGGAGGCTGAAACCCACTGTTCCAAATAAGTATGCTCGCTCTCACATGATCGGACTACCTATCTTTCTGCTTCAAATCTGTATTCATAGCTTTTTTCCAACTACCGGGACTACTCATTTCCAGCACAAAGCTCTCCTATGAATATGCTACTGCTCTGACTTTCTACCTGAATCCGAGCATTGAAGCAAGCTCTTTGTCGCACCATAACCGAGTCTCTCCTTGCAGCTCTGACCAATCCACCCGTCATTGCAAATAACTGCTCCTTACTCCTTGACTGTATGGCCACTTTTGCTTGATGTCTGGCTCACCGGATCTGGTACATGAAAAAGCCATTCCTTTTCGCTTTCCTTCAACCACCCAGTAACCTTTTTTACTGGAAGAGTCAAGCGAGAGCAATTAGTTTAGAAGGAAGAGGAAGACAAGGGTCGTCCTCATTTCACTCTTTTTGCTCCTGCGAGACAGGACTCAACTACTTTTTACGATTGACAGGGTAGCTCGGCTGGCTCATTCACTGGAAAAGTGGACAGGCTGAGTCTTGATCTGTTCTCATACTAACGGCTAGGAAGGTGACAAAGGTTGGAAAGAAAGTGATCGTAATTCACTTTTAAGACTCATCAGTCTTTCTACACTGATCCAGCCCTTTTTCACTCTGCCTCAACTAGACTGGGTTGGTACCACTCTTCTTTTGCTTACTTCCTTTGGCTCGTCTGACTGTTGACGGAAAGCCTACTTCGGTAAGCTTGACCACCACTTCTTTTGAGAAAGGGAAGAGTCGGACTCTGCGGTAAATAGCCCAAACATACCTTGAGAGGTGATTTCTGAGTGGAACTGTGAATCGCCCGATTGAATGCAGCTATGGCGGAGGTGGGTCGGCTTATGTGTTGAAGGCGGTCCCATGGAATGAGAGTGAAAGCGTCAGCAGTCACCGGTACGTTGCTTTGCAAGAGGAGTTTACTTATGAGGGTATAAGGCAACCGTGGTCGATTTCCCACCAAAAGCAAAGAGGAGTGTCGCTCTGACTTCTGCCAGCAAGCTCGATGCTAAAGACCGGGCGATGGGCTTCCCTCTAAGAGGAGGGTCCACACGTTTTAGTTCTGAATTTCGTTTTTTTTTTGCACATTTGGTGTCTTCCTCGCCGGCTTGCCACTCAGCGAGGCCAGTTGGTTTTACTGGTAGGGTGGACCATTTCCTACCCCGGCCTGTAGTCTGGTGTCCATTTTTCAATAACAGTTTGAACCTGGCACCGTCCTTTTCGAGAAGATCCCAACATAAGGGCCAGTGCATCTCTTCAATTGGTACTTTTTGATGTATGTTGGTTGATATCTTTCCCTTTTTCATACATACGATGGTTGGCCGCTGCGCAGATCCCTGAATTAGCTCTCTCCTCCTTAGTTGTCGGATCTAGTAGTAGGTCTACCCTTCCTCCAGACCGATTTCTTTAGTTTTTTATTCTTGGCCGCTGGAAAACCTTTCGATCACTTCCAGGTTGGTAACTGGTCCATCTCTCGTACCAATGGCTCCTTTTGGCGCCTCACTTAAACACCGAGTTTCCTCAAAAACAAACATCTTGTAATTGTTGTACCACTAATCTTTAGTTGTTCTGATTACGGTAAACCAACCGGCACAATAACTGAGCTAAATCTGCCTAAACTGATAAACAAGTGACTGGAATCAGAAGTGATCCGACAATCCAATGGGTGTCCAAATATGTTCATCAGAACGGGTGAAAGGGAACTGCCTTGTGGTATGCCCTTTTCAATAGCGGAGTCGCCCTTTCTGTCTTTATCCCTTCTGTAGTCAGGAAAGCAAGAATAAGATTGCTTCGCAAATTATTATTAATTCATATTCTTTCTATATCTTTCTATTTTTATTTATTTAAGGCTGAAAGAGGACCCCTCTTTCCAATACGTTTTGGTTGGCACTGAACCGTATTTCTCGTTATTACATCAAAATAATGACTGCCTCCGTGGGATTACCGCCTTTTCGATAAAGCGGGTAAGGATATTTGAATGCCCCCACCCACGGCAAGGAGTGTACGGAAGGTCCCTTTGGTTCGCTGTCCGGGGAGGAATGGGATAGAGAGAGGAAGATAGAACAAAAATATCCTCGATATTAGGTCATGATAGTCGACGACTCGAATCCTTACAATCTTTTATCCCGCAAACAATCCATCTTGAGCAGCCGCTCATAATTAATAAGGGAAAAGTAAAGGGATCTACATACAGTTCACTCCTTGGTAGATGAGTCAGGACTATATCCTTATCAGTCTCCTTCTTACTAAAGGTCCTCAACGTCGATGTGCTTCGAACTACCATCAAACTTGAAGGCCGGATCCACAGGGATATATCTATAGTCACTCTCCCCTTACGTAATAGGGTCACCAAATCTCTTGCATTTTTTTTTTTCCAAATCCAGATCACTAAAAATGTTGGAGTTAGACGGTTCTCGAAGCCGTCACACAATTATGCAACTCACTCGGCCCTCATGGCCCACATACACATATACATCTTGCTGGATCGGGAGATCGCATCTCCTCCAAGCAAGAATACAAAAGAGAAATAGGATCCAAGGCTATCTTAACTGCTACTCTAAGCAGCATCTACGAAAGCTAAAACCCTCATCGGCGTCCTGGTAACACAACAAATAGCACTATGTCTCCCCTCAAAAAAATCTCTGATCATAGCCTCTCATCTAATCCCAGTTCCTCCGAGACGTCGATGAATCCTCATCATCCGTCTCCTCCAGTTCCTGTCCATTCCCTCAAATTCAAATGAAAGAAAGGCAAATCAGAAAGACAAGAGTGAGTGTCCAGCCCTGCAGAACCAGTCCATGGCCATACAAGAGACCTAGATAGAGAGCTAATAATCTTTAAGCAAGAATGCAAAGCCGAGAGGCTAAGCGAAGAACTAATTAGGGTTAGCCCTCACACTTTGTCCCAAAGGTGGGCGATCCCCATCACTTTGAAGATGAAAGACCAAGTCCATTTATTTGGTCAATGCTTTCATTGACTCCGGTTCTGATCTGAATTGTCCGCGGAAATCCATTTTCCCTCCCGGGACAAATGTTCAGAAAAAGCCTATGCAGTGAATGGAGCACCTTTACAGATCCCTCATATGGTCTGGAATGTCCATGTTTGCCGGAATCGTGTTTGCCCGAATTTGCACTTTGTATTACTAAGGGATAACGAGCACGACTGTCTCCTCGGAACCACATTCCTCTCCGCTTTAGAGAAGTTCAGGATTTTAAATGATGAAAAAGGATAGGAATTCAAGCCTAAATCAAGGAAACCAAAGTCTTCTTCCCATTTGTCGAGCCTCCGCAGCTCTCGAAGATCAGAAAGATTGAGTTGAAGACCGTGATCGGATAAAATAGTTTTTCACATCAGCTCCAAACTCCCGAAATCCAAGCAAGGATCAAAGAAGTTCAAGACAAAGGAAAAAAGAAAAATCTCTATTCCTGCCCCCCGGTCCCATCAGCAGTATATTGGACTCCAATATATTAGTATACCGACCGTATCGGTATATGAACGACAAATGATAGCCGTTCAGAAGGACGATTTTACCTACCAATCCCACTAACGAGTACGTACGCCTCGCCGGCATTCCTAGTGAGGGCAGACTAAGGGCAAAGAAAGAGTTATGAAGCTCAATTGGCGGCGATATACTTCTGAATCCTGCTCTCGAAAACATTCCCTTTCTGCTTTGGGCTCACCCCGACCCCCCTATCCAAGGGGTAGGCTCCCAAAGCACATTGCGCCATCTCCTTCGTCACTCTTCTGGAAGAGAAAAACAAGACACTGGACTTCCGTAAGCGGCTAAAGTGGAACAGACTACGCGAAGAACTGGTACTTGAAGAAGCATAGACACTCGCCGACCTAGCTAGAAGTTGTCCGTCCTTGAAGATGTCCTAAGTGCCCCCCCGGGAATACTTCTCATTCGCATTTGTTGCTGTTGATGATTCATATAGTAAGTAGTGATTCACTTTTTTCACTCGAAAAGCTAATCACGTACTTTTAGGGTCCTTGCGGCTGACAGAGGCATGGATTGTGAGAGATGGAAACTGGAGTCAAGTCCCGAAGCTGCTACCTAATCAATAAGAAAAAGGAAGTCCACCATCCAGATGAATAGGTATGGAGAAAGAGGATCTCTTTGTCTAGTCTCTCTAGTCCCCTGAAAGTCACCATAGGAGGGGGCAAGAAGATAAGATTGAGTATGAAATCGTGGATACACAAGCCCTGATCCACTCATACCATGACGAGGCGCTTGCGGAGCGGGAGACCATTTGAATCGGAATTCATAACAGACGATGCGTTTAGAGATGATGGACCCCTCCCTCAAATCCCCTATTCGGGAGATCCTTTTAGCAGTGGAGGATCAGTTTCAGTAGTAGAAAGGCAAAGCAAGGAAAGCTCCGGTTTAGGAGAACTCTGCTCCCTCTCGCTGTAAGCTTTGTCCTATCTCGATTCAAGCTCTTCTCCTCTATAGGGGTAGGGGAAGCAGCTCTGGTTCAAGGCTATTTATCCTCTATTAAGGGAAGTGCTCCTCTCTCTATTGATCTAGCCGAGCGAAAGCTCTCTCGTTGGTTGAGTTAGTTTCACTTTTGACTTCCTCTCTTGTTGTTGATCGAGCCCAGCTACCTCCTATCCCCTTGATGAGCCGACAATAAATCCTGCTTCTCGTGATGACCTTGAAGAGATTGCACAAGTTTGATTTCCCCTTCCTACAGGCCCATCAATCAATCCTGAAAGAAAGACTGTATTAGGGGGGCATTGTCCCTCAGTTCTTACCAATCCTCGGTGTGTAATATCTAGACCTTTTTGGAATACCAATTCCTTTCTATTCCTGTAGAATAAATTGTGCTACGAGCTCCTTGCTATTTTGTTAGGCTTTCCCCGTGCTAAGTAAGTTAAAAAGATGTGCAGGTAGCCTAGTAAAAGAGTCCTGATGAAGGGCAATGGTCTAAAGAATTTCTCCGTTATGTTATTATTCTAATTTAATTTAACAATAAAAATGAGAAAGAGTCTGTCCCTTTCGAGTAAGCTCCAGTGTCTTGTTTTGCTCTTACAGTTCGTAAAGGATCTAAAGACCGGACCGGCTATCTTGCAAGCTACCTCGGTTTTACTTTGAGCACAAGACACTTTACTTCTTTAGTTTAGTCTAGCATTCCTGTGAATTTCTCTTCCCACGGGGAAACTATTACTTCAATCAATTCCATCATAGCCCTTGAATCAAGACTTCCTTACCCACTGGCTCTTTCGCTGAACAACCCTAAGGCAGCAGCGACGGAGGCACTAAGAGTGGTCTTTCTCCCCGCCCTTCTATCGCGAGTTTCGACCTTCTGTCCCCGATTGAAGTCAAGCCAAGCCCCGTGTTAGTATGCCATGCCCCAAGCCTGCGCGGATCTTTCCCTACCCTCTCGCTTTGCTCTTGCTACGTATCTCGCGGCAATAGCTCCATTCACCGCGTTAGCCCTCTGTAAAGCGATTAGATCGGGCGATCCTTACTGCGATGGTTGTGACTTTCACAACACAACAACTGGGACTGATACTTGCTATCAGAGAATGGATCGTAGGACTTCAGCTGACTGGCTTACAGGGTCGATTAAATTTAGCTCTTTACTCGCCTTAACTAGAGTAAAAATTGGAACTCTAACCATAGTTGTAGCGAGGCGATTCGGGTCTTAGGGTTGTTACGGATCAACGGGGACGTAGGTCTAGTTTTTGAGTTGGAGAGAGATAATAGGCTGGCTGACTTGCGAAATCCATTACTGTTGATCGGGCTTCTCCGTTGCTTTCTTTTTCTTGGTGGGGTCAGTTCAGGGGGATGTTGACCAACGTCCGAGGTTTGGATGCATATTTCAACTTGATCGAAATCCCTACCATGCCCTTGTGTGAGAAGCCTTTGATAGGACCGCTCTAAAGTCCTTCTTATTCTTCTATACCCTTTAGTAAGGTCTTAAAGTGCATTATAAGGGAAGAGAGTGGTGATAAGAAAGATAGCCTTGGTCTTTGTACGCCTTGGTTTAGATTCGATACCAACGATCACTCTCCTTTCAGCTTAGCTTCATAGAGAATGTATTCGGGGTAGGGTTTTGAGATGTGTGACCCACGCCCGTAAGACAGCCAATCAATCCCTTTAGTTTAGCCAATAGCTGTGGTAGGGAAAGAAGCTGGTATAGTATAAGTGGGAAACGAAACCTCTTGCCACAGATAATCCCTAATAAAGAAAGGAAAGGGGTCTGACCGTCGCAGTACTCAAGGAACCCCTAGTCGAAACCATTGAGCGAGACAACAAGGAAAGAGCGTAATCCCAGTCTTGGCTTTTTGTTTTGAGCACCTCTCCTTCTAATACGAGTTATGGAGTCAGGTATAGAATCGCTCGACTGATAATACGAGGGGGGAAGTAGCTCAACTTAAAGTTTTGGGTAGGAATGGTTTAGCTCGCTATAGGGGAGGGAGAGAGTTTTCGCTTTAAAAGTGGGAAAGCTCTCAAGCAGCAAGTACTTTTTATCCCTTCACCTTCAAGTCAAGTATTGGGAAGGTATCTAGCCAGTGAGGCAAGTGAAGTAAGGAAAGCAGCTGAAGCAAGCAAGGTGCCTAAGCGTTCAAGTTGCGAGGTCTTTTAGGGGAGTGAGCGTCTTTCCAGTCATTTAGTATAATATGCCCGAGATAGATCAAGTGGTGGAATATGAATTAGGTTAGGAAGCACAGGAAATCAAAGCACTTCGGGTAGACGTTACGTTAGCCTGTAGCTTCAAGCCGGAAAGTTCAGTCTCTACGAGCTTTTGAAAGCCTCAATTCCGATTCTGTTCCCTCAAGCCTTGTGGAAGACTTTGCTTCTTTCCTTTGCAACGCCATAAGCAGTATTCCCCCCTATGAATCCCCGGATCTGCGAAGCCTTTCGCAGATTACCCTTTCTTTCGGAATCTATCTTTGGCTAAGGTAGTCAGAAGCCTTGGCAGCCATTGGTGTAGTCAACTTGGGACCTTCTTCCTTGGTGGATTCCCCCGTTACCTCCTTTCTATCCTCAGCCCATCAGCTAAGCAATTCTGATACCGCAGACCCTTTCTTTGAGAAAGCGAAGAATCCTTCGTTAGATGTCCCCATGTGAAAGGGCTCCTGAAGGCCTATCTTAGGGCATTAAAACAAGAGTTTCTGGGGTCTACGGTAATATCCCCTATTTGATATAGTTTCAAGGGCCTTTGGTATATAGAAAGTTGCAAACAATCCCATCTGTCTATTAGTTCAAGCGGAATCCCATTATCTCATCTATTAGTAAAGACGCTACGCTACGCCCCTCTGGTTTGGTTTGATCTGCCGCTGTTAGAACACAAAAATCTTCGTCCGGAAAGAAAGCTAAATAAGGAAAGCCATTCAGCAAGCCAGCAGGCAAGTAAGCGAGAGCAGGTGTCTTGGTTTTCGGTAGTAGGAGTAGGTAGTATGAACTAACTGGAACAAGCTATTTCATAACCTATTTTTTCTCGGTCTACTGAAGTAGCCATCGGCTACAGGCTTGATCTAATCTGAATATTCAAGGAGCAGGAAGAGGACTAGGAATAGCAAGCAATCGAAGGCATAAGAGTCACCGCCACAGCAGGAACCTGCAACCCCGGCACAACAGAAGCACGAAACGGTCTTCTCTTTTTAGCTCTCCCCGTAAGGAAGGCTGTATGTCTGGACCAGTAACAGAGTAGTGTATCATTCGTTTTGATTCCTTTAGCTCATCGCATAATGTTCGGTCTCGTACCTATTCCCATTCGTCTATGGCCTATGGTTTGGTTACTGCGATGGATGGTCATACTAGCCACTCTTCTTATCGGGTCCATGGTCCATATGGTCTTCAATGGTTGTCTTCCCTTTAAGCTAGGAAACGACTCTCTTGACAGCAAGCCCTCCCTTTCGGCTATCCAGTAGGAACCAGACTCAATTGTAGACCTTTTTTCCTTCTATCATTCCCCCTTCGCATGAATGGGTCATGTCATTCCCGAACCTCTACGATCGATGGTTATTCTTCTATTCTTCGATTTGTGAAGTGAAGGTTTCTAAACTGATTTCAGTTCATATTGATGCACTGGCCTTGGTGGAAGAACTGGCGTATCCCCACCACTGGACCTCTATCACTCTCATCGCTGTCGTATTCCCTCATCGTTCTCCGAAAAAGTCAGTCAGTCCGCTAGAAAGCCCACCGCCATATGGAATCGGAACAGGATCCGCACAATCGGCTCAAGCAACAGCGGCAGGCACAGCTGCAAAGGCAGGAAAGCTATAATAAGAATTCACAATAGGTAATTACCGATTCTGCTTCCGAATGCATACTTGGTTCAGTTACTCTTTCTCGACTATAAGATAAGGGTCGAAAAACCGTTCCACCCCAGCTTATACATCTGCTTTTGTTGCCGATGCCTACTCCTCAACCATAGCTTACCGATGACGAGAGACCTACGACCGGAGACCTACGGATCAAGCAAGACTCAAACTTACACTGCAACTACAACCTCAAGGAAAGAAACTCCAATAGGAAGAGATTCTCCTTTTTTTAGTAGCTTAGCTTCCTCCCCAGCAATAGGAAAACCTGATCTATAAATGGGCTGGGAATATGCGCAGATAAAATTTCAAACTCACTTGCTTACCTGTTTTCTAGCTTGTACTTGCCTAAAGGAGGCTCCTACATAAGCATATTCTAGTAGGGAATATACCCTAGAAAGATGTGATATGAAAAGGGAATAAAAAGAGACTGCTTTTTACCCTTTTATATTGCTTAGTCTTATTCTATTTAGTATTACATAGCGAGTTAGTAAATAGTATATACATATTCAACCCTATTCAGTGAGAAAGAAACTCATTATCTATTAGATAATAGATAGGAAGATTGATCCTGATCCTGCTAACCTATAACCAGCTATCCCCGCTTGAAAGACTGCTGCTACAGGTTTCAACGACATGTAAGCACTTATAAATAACCACTGCAATATCCACACCTTATCCCCTGGATGTAACAAAACTGCAACTTATGGGCTTTTTTCTCTCCCTGGCTTGGCTGTCCTGGTTAAGGGATTTGGAATGTCTGGCAACTCCCACTTTGATAGTCTTATCTTAGCACTCGAACTAGAAGGACTTAGCTTTTTTATGCAACTGGCTGAAAGGAAAGGGCCGATAAGGACAAAGCAACTCCAACTCAAACTCCAGAAGGGACCTCATCTGCCCTTTTTTCCCATCTGTCTCGCCCTTATCAATCAAGTTGACTTGAGGAAAGAAAAGAGCTGTAAACATTTTCAAACGAACCTCAGTTCGATAACCTGCTATCCTAAGATGCCGCCTAAGGGACGGGACGGACCTAGTTACTGGTTCAATAGACCCAAAGAAAGGGATTGCTGGATTCGAGTTCGAAATTCGGCTAAAGGCTTTCAAAAAGGGTAGACCAAAAGAGGATCTCACTAACCTCAAGGCAAGCAAGGTCTTTCCCTCCTTCCTTATACTCATCAAACTAGTGCTACCAGGGAATCTTCTCTTACCAAGAAATCCTTATCCTTGACATACCAGGGACAGTAGAACCAATCAAACCACATTCAAGGGAACTGGCAGAAAGAAAGATGGCAGGCAACTCAATTGACACTAACGATGGCTCAAAAGCAGAAGGAATTCCAAGAGCGGGACTTCTCCTTGAGCACTTTTGAAGCGAAAAGCACTAAGAACTCCTGGCGTACCCTATTGCCTACTATCCTACTCCATTAAGATTAAGGGCACTTCCAGCGAGAACTCAAAATGCAACTCCAACTTGCTCTGGCTTACAGGAAACTGCAACTGCTTGGCCTGCAAACTATTACCCTACTAAGGATAAAACCAATTACGACTAGGGGGCCCTAACCCTCCTTTGCACCTACCCTATTATTTTCTTCCAACGCATGCCCTCCTATAGTACCTATTCCCTACTCTTGTAGGTCTGGCTTGAAACCCATTACTTATACTTACTTCAAGGCCGTATCCAGAGAAAGATACAAGAAATTCACCTGCGGCATACCTACGTGTAAGAAAAACTTGTCAATAAATAAGCGAAAAAGGCACAGTAGCGGAAGGAGAAAGAATTGAATATAGCCGTCATTCAGTGTCCCTTATCTACCCGCTTTGGACCTAAAATAACTAATTGCCTAAGCGCTTTCAACCGGTTTTCACGAGTTTCTTTCTTTTTCTGTTAGGATCGACGAAAGACTGGCCCCATAGCAGCTTCAGCGGCTGCAATAGCTACACTGTGGATGGCAAGGCCGAAGTTCAATAGTGATTCTGACTATCCCTTTGTTTGTGGTTTTTGGTAACTCTGCAATCATACTCGTCAATAATCTGATTAGATTCTCATTGTGCGGGAAGCTCACTCGTCCCTCTGTTCTATGTCGGAGCCATTCTTGGACTGCTCATCCTACCTGATCGCTTCGGCGGGATCTTTGGCTTTTTTTTTGGCTTCCTTGCCAGCTTTCCCCTAGCCCTCCCTACCCTCGCTTTCTGTTATCGATCTCTGCATCACCATCGTCTTTTGAACGACCGGGGTCCTCTCTCCCCCAAGCTTATACTATCCTTCGCCCAAGGTTATATAATAGGGCGTGCAAGACATTAACAAATTGTAATAGTTGTTGCGTAGCTGCCATCTTGTTCTAGTTCCCCCATTTTCCTTTTTATGCCACTCCATTTCTGTGAAAGAGAGAGATTGTTGGTCTCTGGTGGTCTTTGCGCATTCTTTTCACTTTCAAACCTGACGAAGATGCGCTTGCTCTTTCCCTTTCTCTGGGTCCACCCTCTTCTTTCTCTAGGCCCACTCCCGTCAAAAGTTACCTTCCTTCGGATCCATAGGGGATCTCCCTTGCTGGACTAGCCTATCTTTCATTTCCGCATTCAAACATATCCGAATTTTGATAAACTACCTATTCCGTCTTTAGCCTACCTGCACCCGACGATAGAACGATTCCTTCTTCTGTGAATAGAACCCAACAATGTTGGATCTAAACCAGATGGTAGTCACATCTCCCATTACTTTCCTGCTCGCCTAACCTTTTATGGATTGCCTATCTCCATCTATTCGCGTACTGCCATATAAAATAAATAGAACAGGCTTATTCTAACAACCGGGTTGGCGATCAATGTTCATTGTCAGATAAGCAAGCTAAATTCTGGCATCAGGCCAAAATCATGGGATTTCCATTGACGAGAGCTTGACTTCCTTCCCTTTTGTCAGCCATTGTGTAAGCCCTGCCATCTAATGGCTTGGTAGCGGGAAAGAGTAGTTGCTGCCGGAGAAAGAGAGTGAGTTGATTGATTCAATGTCCGGAATGTCTTCTAAATGCCTTGAGAGAGTGACTTCCGGAGATTGATTCAATGTCAGGAGTTGTAGTCTAGTTTGATTATGAGTACCTTTCACTGTCCGGACTGGCATGATTCTAGTTTCTTTATCAACCATTTCCGGAATGACTGAAAGGGAAAGAGAAGATGAACAAAGCAAATCACATAGATAAGACAATCCTGGCTTGGACTTGTCGATCGTTATTCTATATGATGAGTTGATTGATTGAATGCATGAAGAAGTGAGAGTGGATTGAGAAAGTCCTGCCCAATATGGCTTCGCCTTGAGTGGACAGAGAAAGCTGCATGCAGGTAGTCCCGCACAGCCGGTCACCAGGAGCTAAGATCTTCTCACTACCTTCATGCCAGCGTTACTAGTATTTTTGTTCAATTAGTCATATGCGGAACAAATGCAAGTAAAGATTGGCTTTGTGTTCCTTTAAGGCAGCTAAGACAAGGAAGTACCAGATAAGAGAAGACAAGGGACTGAAAGCAGAAAGAAAGCTGTAGCCAGTGACTCGCTGAAGCGACAGAACCTACTGTATAGACTGCATAGTCAACAGAAGCATTTGGATTATTGGCTAAGGTAAGGGTCTGATTCCGAAACTCTTCTTCTTATGGTTGATGTGATGGAAGCTAGGGTCATCGGCTATAGCTTATAAAGTCACAAGCAGCTCAGCAAGCGATTGAATTCCCTTTTCTCGCCAGTGATCGAGAGCTTTCTTGAGGGGCTTTAAAATGCGGAGGCAAGGCCACTTCTGTCCCCCGGATATAGGTCTCACGCGAAATAGACATTTTACCGATACCAATATGTCATGTCTTAGATTGGATTAAGAAAAAGGCTTCCTGCGCTCGGAAAGGTATCTTACTACTAAGACTAAGGCTTGGGGCTAGTAGAATAGGATTCTTCAAATCTCTACCATCGGGAGCTTTCGGAATATGAGACTTCGCCAACCCAATCGTGTCACTAGAGCCAGGATAGGATTTCAAGGATGAAGCTCAGAAAGCTCTTCTGATTCAGATAGTGATTCATCCAATGACGACTCTTTTCCATGCTTAGAAGAGTCCTCTAGTGATGAGGAAATCGACTCAAAAAGGTCACCTTCTTTTGATGACAGCTCAATCCAATCGCTCTGATGAGATTCGATTCAAGCCAGGCTACGCTCATTTCGTTCCTGCACTCGGTATCACGGAATGCACTCACTCCTACCGATTCACTGAAAGATTGACTTACGCTACAATACAAACTCCACCTTCAGTCATCAGTCAGGGGAACCTTAAGCTAAGCTAGCAGCACCTTTGACTACCAATACCTGAACCAACAAAGAGACTAGACTAAATAGGTAAGGACCCTTACGCTCCCTTCCTACCTTTTGGCTTGGCGGATTACGGGAAATTTCCTATACCCCAAAAGGCAAGGGGGTAAGTGAGCAAATAGACTGACACCCAATACTGAACTCGGAAACATCTCCCTTTCCAATAGAGTCAGCCAAAAGAGAGAGTTTCCAAACACGCAGGAGGAATCATTGGATTAACGAAGCGGGGAGAAGGCCTGTTTTTACTAAGCAACCAAAAAGGATACCTCTTCATCAAAGCCCACGACTACCTAAAAAAAGTCTCTCGGTACAGGGCCAACGAGAAAGTCAGAGTTTCAAAAGATCCACTCCCTAGCCATGCACCTTCCGCCTCTGCTTTCAGTCTTTCCTTCCAGTACCATAACACTCAGTTTCAGGCCACTATACCGAAAGAAAGGAACTCCAGACACTAATCCAAGCAGTCGCTTAAGGACCCACTAGCCCCCCAAGGGAGAACACCAACTGAAGCCGTCTAATCCCGTATCTCTCTGCTAGGCTTCTCGCAAGGAAGACATCGCACTGCTTCGCACCTTGCCTTACCAAAGCAAAGACAGCTTGAGACTTTCTTTTTGGCTACTGACGATTCTCCTGCACCTTTTTCTTCTCCACCTTCAACCTTTCTCCTTCAGTTTTTGTTTCTGCGTGCTACTGTGATGATATCTGAAGAAGTCTGGAGTTGACTTGGTGGATGAACAATTTGCCTGCGAAGGTTAAATGTTGTTGGATAGGGATGAGTGGAGATGGTAACGGTACACAGGATTGAGAGTCGCACTGTGGATTTCTAGCCAATTCAGGGAACTTCTCTCTGAACTGTACTGGATTTGGGAAGACTTTGCTGGGATAATGAAATAGGGGCAAGGCGCAGGGGGTTTCCAGGTGGTTGGTTGTAAGCGCGTCAGGTGCACTGAGAAGGTGCTGAAACTGGTATGTGTGTTAGCTCGAGGGTGTAAAGGCAGAGAGTTGGGAAAGGCTTAGAGGGCTCTTCCTCAGAGAGATGGATGGGCAAGGGAATTTTTGTTTCTTGATTGCAGAGAGGTTGAACTGAGAGACTATAGAGTGCTCTAGGTTGCTGAGGCTTCCTAGTTGTTGCTGTCTGCGTAGAGATGGCTATGTATGTGACAATGGTGGGTTTGCTAGGGACTGCGATGAGTAATACAGAGGAGTTATGAATGCTGGGTAGTTTAAAGGTGCCTAGACTGATAGTTCTTGAAGCTTATTGTTGTTGTGGTTAGGGACTCAGTAGTGGGTTCAGGCTCACTATGGCCTTTTAGGTGTGTGTGTGATGGGTGAGATTGAATTGAGCAATGCTAATGCATTGAGGTGGGGATTTCTTGAGGACTAAAAGAAAAAAGGGTTGAAAAGCGAAGAAGAATGCAGGGGAGTGTATCTAGAGCTCAAGGTTCCTAAGGCTTCTGTTTTTTGGTGTTCATGGGGAGTTGGTATTTATAGAGGTGAAGGGTGGCTTGGCCATCATTAAGCCTAAGGCAGTGACGGTGATCCTCTGGTGTAGGGGCCAACTGAGAGGGGGTTAGGGGGCGTCTCCAGAAGGAGGTGAAAGATCAAATTGAA
Organism: Ananas comosus; assembly: GCF_001540865.1. Lineage (NCBI taxonomy): Eukaryota > Viridiplantae > Streptophyta > Magnoliopsida > Poales > Bromeliaceae > Ananas > Ananas comosus. The sequence goes on along the minus strand of NW_017891935.1, from coordinate 105,070 downwards.
ACTTGGAGAGCAAGTTTGATACAGTGTTTGGCAGGGGCAGGGTGAGGTGGAGACGTGCCATTGGCCAAATTGGGTGGTTCTTACTGGTTTGGATGCGAGAGTACGCTTAGATTAGAGAGGAAGACGCAAACTGTCTCATCGCAAATCCTATCCAGTTGAAGTTCAAAGATTTCAGTATGATGCGAGTGAAGCATACTACACGATGAAGGGTACCCGGGAAGGCAGAATTCAGACATTTTTAGAATTCCAAGTATGATTGGAAGTGATTAAAGTTCAAAGAATAATTATTTTTATATGTGAAACTACTTGAAATGGGATAAACTCGAACACTAAATCAGTGTACGAGTTAATAAGAGTAACGTCGGAGCGGGATGAATGCCCTATTTCTAATGTCCCTGATTCTGAGGTGAGGGAGAAAGGCTTCCTCTCTTTAAGTGAATGTGAATGATCGGCGCTCTTGAAAGCAGATTTTCGTTTATAGCAGTTCGTTCCGCCCTATATCTATATATTTTTTTTAGGGGCAGTCTCCAGAAAGAGAAATAGTTCAACTGTAATGGAAAGGAGGTCCCCACCTTAACTCATTGCGTACAACTTCGGCATAGCTAGGTGCTGGTGAAAGTAGATGACTCGACTCTTTGTCTTTGGAGATAAGAGTAAGCTGGGGAAGATATTCAATGATATAATAATCTCTATCTGGTTTGAACTTCACTCCTATAGCAGGAAGAGAGGGCATGGCGCGATGATCGCTTGAAGATGAAGATCTGCTTAATTAAGGTGTTAACTATATTAAGTAATATTTTGATTTTTACTCTGTTTCACTTTCGAGTGATTCATCAATAGGGGACCCTCCCATAGGAAGTAATGCCGTGTCTAGCTGGCAAGGCTTTCGTTTCTTTTGGGCTACCCTGTAGAATAGATCCGTTCCTTGATTCGAACCAGACTGACCAACTTCCCATCAGATGAATAAAAAAGTTGTCCAACGAATCCAGCTGAGAACAGAATCTACTCTTCGAATAGCAAGAAAAATAGAATAGCAGCTAAACCCGATCCGTTCAAAACGGGTACGATATCAACTAATTTTTGGTAGGGGGCCTTACTTCGGGCAGGGTAAGGTCTGCACAGCTGATTAGAAAAGGAGCGACGGACCCGACAGGACAATCGGTTATATGGGACGGCTCTCGTCGACCGCTCTGTCCTTTTTCTGGCATGCGGAAAGCAACAGCGATATCAGCTTCTTCTTTCATCCCTTGACTCGCGTTACTGCAAAGCGGTACCAGGTACCGCCCGGCATGTCTTTTTTGAAATAACAATTTTCGACTGAATGGGATGGATTGCCAGGAACATGAGTAACCCTTGCATTGGCTCCGGACTTCATTCAGCAAAGCTCTAGCTATTGACTTACTTGGATTGTGATGTCCTCACTCACAAGAAGGCGCTAGTCCCATTATGATACAGAAGTATGCCCTTTCACGGTCTTGAGAAAGATTTTTATTTGACAGATAGCTTACCCTCACTTTTCGGTACTCGCCAGTGATTAGGCGAATAATTCATTCGGAATCTCCGAATACATCGAGCGGGAGGATCTTCCATGCTAGGGCTATGAGCAACCCAGCGATGATTCCCTCATATTCGGCTATATTGTTTTTTTTTTATGGAGATTCATTCTTTCTTTCAAGCGAAGAATTTGATCAACACGGTTTTTCTTTTTATGGTTTTTTTTGGCACAAAGAGATAGGATTAATTCAAGCAGGTAGAGAGCTTGTCATTAGTGAGAGTTATCGTCCAACAAGCGATTCTGGCCAAAAGAGCTGTATAGAAGGCCAATTTGAGTCTGAAAATAGGAATACCTAATCATGTGAATTTCTATTCTATGCCCCCGAGCCCTACCCTACAACAATAGGCAGGTTAGGAAGGATCGGTTGCTTGTAACTGCTCCACCTACTTGTAAACAGAAAGGCTGGGGTACTCATTCATTCGAATAGCTGGTCATCAACACCTCATTTATGAAAAGTTCTGCGCTTGCACCTGAACCATATATAAACTTACCAAGCTCACTCCCAAACAAAAAGGTCAGACCCGAGGAGGGAGGAAAGAACAAAAAGCACTTCAGCCCATCAAGCAATTACCCGTAAGCACTTTAACGATTATCTTTCTTTCACTTCTGATGAATCAAAAATAATTGGATTAGAAATGGAATCAGTACACATAAATGGAAGTTCTTCAATCCCAATTTCTACACTAAATGAAATTCATAGTCCTCGTGCTAACCGCATATATATATATATATATATATATATATTAGAAGGCCCGCTTCAGGAAAACTATCTTTTCTTAAAGGATCAATCCAAAACTCCTACCTAATCTTTTCTTGGAGTTGAAGAAGCAGTCAAAAGAAAGATTCTATTATTAATCGTAAGAGGCTCCATTTGAGTTTTTATTCTATTGCTAGTAGTAGGGTAAAAGGATAAAATAAGGGTAATTCGAAAAAGCCAAGGATGGCAAGCACAGTCCTCCTATTGCATTCATTCTACCCTTCCCAGTATGGGCTGCTGAATTACTCTCTCTATTCGAAAGCGGGGCAATGTCAATGTAGGGTGGCATGGGTGCACCCTCTCCTTCAGCTCAGAAACGAATGGATCCTCATTCATTGGTCGCTTCAGAGCCTGAGGTGCTTGATGACGAAGGAAGCCAGTGGCCTTTCACCCCTGTCACTGGAATAAGCCGAGGGGGGCTCAACTCCCCTTCCCATGAAGAAAAGAAGACTGAGACCACGGGTTAGACGTAGGGGATGGCATTCACTTAGACATGGCTCGGATCCCTTTTCCGTGAGCGGAGATAATAGGGTGGTCACGACTCTCTGAATCACTTTTTCTTCGTTTGAATGGGTGGCGTCAGCCCTAACCCGCTTGTCAACCCTTCCTTTCCCGCCGAATGGATTGGGCGCGAACATTGGAGTCCCCTTCTATAGGCAGTAGGGATCCCTAAGCGATATGCTGAGAGAGGGCAGTGATAGCTTGAGCTCGAATCGCGGAAGAGGTAGGCCTTTCTTGGTCTTTGACCTAGCCTTGATATAATCCCGCAGCCTCGGTCTTCGAATACTTAGCTTAGCTTATGACAGCTACTAATGGAACGGTATGTTCCTCGCTATAAATCGAGACCTTTGAATTAAGTAAGGTTATTTCGGTTTATACCAAGTTGGTCTTCAACACCGACTACGGCGACTCTAACACAATGAAAATCATTATTTGAGTCGTTACCTACAGAAGCAGTTGCCCTTCTCCGGATTTACCCGGTGAGGGTGGCGCTTGTGAGTCAACGTTGACACTTTCAATGTATGGATCATACCTTTGGCATCCTGGGACAGTAGTTCCCAGGTACTGAAGTGCCATCCCGGGAAAATAGGCCTGGGACTTTCGTCTTGTTCTCTAAAAGCATGGTACCAGGCGAAGCTCCTATCCCCAAAGGCCGCTTGGCTTCTATTCTAAGAAAGAGGGTGCGGGTCAAATCCGCATCTTTGCGCTCGCTAACCCTTGACTTTTCAAGGCGATACATGATTGGTTAATGACGATTCTTTCACTGATGTGAAGTGACGGAACTTTTCATCAGTTTAGACCATTGTCATTCATCCCGGAGTACTGTACTGTTCTTTTTTGATTGAAAGGCGGCAACCGACCTTATTTCTTAATGGGCCTGCCGGTCTCACTGAGTTACTCCAAATGGGGGGATTCATTCTCCCTTTTTGGATGGCATCATCCATGGAGGGGAGTCAGATTTCTGGTATGGAACAAATCGTTTGCTGGAAGAGATCCCTCGATTGCTGTGACGGATTCCATTCTCTGATCGGGCACCCTCCTTGATGAATTGATGAACCAATCTCGTAATTGGACGGTAGACTTGATGAGAACCAATGATCGGTCAAAGCCCATGCTTCCAGCTAGGTCCATTGAACCTTATCTTATCATCAAGATAGGCATTGCAAGGAAGAGACCACTCATTTGTCCATCCAACGGGGGATTAGCGAGTCCCAATGACTCTACTCAACTCAAGCTCACGATGGTGCCGGCGGTCAAGGAGGAATCCTCGTTTTGCTTCAGCTCTTTCTGATAGGCTGAACGTGTGGTCGGTGCTCCAATGGGTCGGCTTTCACCAAGTAAAGTAGACACACACCTCTTGAAGCTCAAGGGCTTCTTTTTTCTTTAAACTGAAACTCTCTTAACCGCAAAGTCAAGGATTTTCACCTTCTTATGCTCAGCATAATCTTACTGATTCTGGCTTTTATGGCGGAAGGAACTATCAACGGCCACTACTAAGGACAGGGAGAGGCCAACATAGCATTCGATTGCATGAAACCCATGGTTTTCAAAGAGATGCTTCTAGTTGGTTGACCCAACATGCTCCACCGATCTCCTATCCCGAATCTCCGTCCTTTTTTTTCCTCGTCCTCCCTCCCCTCTCCCTTCTTTTGAGTCTACGCGCTTCTGCTTAGTATGTCGTTTATATGTTCAAAAAGCCAGAGAGAGGCCAGTTTAATTGATCTTCTCATAGGTGGAACACACTGCCTGTAATTAGCGATCTTCCTCTTTTTAACAAGCATGAGTAGGACTGATAGTGTTGGGAAAGTCATCCTTGGCATAAGCTCTAGTGGATTTCTGTTATGGCATTCCCATATGCTTCCTAATTCCTATTTATGCTACTATGCCAATTCCCATATGTTTCCATATTCCCTATAGGGCTATACCATTCCCTCTCTTTTCTTCCCACTCCCTCACTGGGTCCCCTCTGTAAAGATCTTTTCCTGCTTAGGTTAGCTCTACTTCCTAGCCTGCCTGGTCTACGCCCATCCAAATTTAGCATTGTGTCTCGATGGCAATATCTCTTTAGGTTGAGTAAGAAGCTATATCTCCATAGGTTGTGATCGTCTTACCTTTCTCTTCAGCAACAAGTCCAGGCCCTATCATGTCAATGTAACTAGTAACCTTCAAATGCAGTCAAATGCGTTCTTTTCGGCTTCTACATGCGCCCCTCCCAATCGCCCTTGTTTTAGCGTTCTCCCGCCGCAAATGCTCTCTCTTCGTTCTGAGCTCAAGTGCTAATAATGGTTTGAGGTCTAGTCCACCTGTGCCCGCCTAGCCGCGAGCGCCTTTAGTAATAAGAGTAACAAGCCCAGTTCAGGCTATCTCCATAGTAGTAGTGTACTTAGTGGGTCGTCTCAATGCCTCTCTCTTTAGTCGAAAGCCCCTGTTTAAGCCCCTCTTTAGGCTGTCTCAACTAGCGATACCTTAACACATGCGAGAAAATGCCTTATTTCCTGGTCTCAATTGCCCTTGTTAGCGTTCTCCCGCAAATGCTCTTTCATCGCTCTGAGCTCATCAAGTGCTAATGGCCTAGTCTGCCTGCCTGCTTAGCTTATCTCTTCTATTTATCATTTGTAAGGCCCTTCCCGTCCCTTGAGTGAGTTAGATAGCCCATTCCTTGCTGCGCCAATACTGGCCCTTGTTGTCGAAAGCCCGATTCCTATATTCATGGCTGGATCTCTCTACCCTCTCAATAACCGTAGACAGCTCCTAACTGTAAAAAAAAAGTCCCACACCCCTACTTTGTAAAGGAAAGAGAGCTCTATCGGAAAAAAGAGGCAAAGTACTTCACTTCAAAGAAGCGTAGGCTTGTCGAAAAGACAAGAATTCGAGTCCGACCTTTTTCATAAAGAACAGAGGAAAGGGAGAAGATAACTTGCTCACCGGAACGCATTCTTCGACTTAATCAATTCGTCCCATGGCATGGGTAACAGTGTGCTTCCACGGAGTGTGGGGCTGAACAGGCTGCTTGTGAACTAGGGACCCCCTCAAAAGTAAGTCATTCTTCAAGGGCGGGTTATTAGTCTGCAAACAAGAGGTCTTCTTTCTACTCAAAAAAAGTCAGCGGGAAAGCGGCATACTGCATTGAAATGAAAGCGAAGCGTTGAAAAGTGATTGATCCTGGCCAGGGTTTTTTATCCGTTTATTCGCTTCCTTTTCAGCGGTAAATGAGCACTCGACTACGATACTAGGGATGGTCCTTTCGCTTCTGAGGCTTTATCCTTCGTCTTATGCGGGCGGGCTACCCGCTTAGGGATTAGTCGATTCAATACTCCTAGGTGGAAAAAAAAAAAAGGGAATGACAAGGCATCTGGGAATAAACGATTAATTTCTATCAATAGACCCGCGTCAGACCCAAACCATAGAGTAGTTAGCACAGGTGCCACGGAGAGATATGTTTTTCTATCTCGCATTGACCTTCTTGATTTTTCAAAATATATGGTCAGATGCTGTAGTTCAAGATTATTTTGATTTATTTTTCCGACCTAACTTAAATAGATATGTACAATGAACCAATAGATGAGATTTTCCTGTCCCTAAAAAAGAAAAAGATGACCCCTTCTTCCTGAGCATTACCAATAAATATTAATTCTTTTTTTATACGGGTTTCAGATGTATATAATTCTTATATTATATGAAAACAAAAAGAAGAAATGACAAGAAAGTTGTATATAGATAGAGGAGAAAATCAAGATGTGGAAAACTAGACAGGGATTTTGTACAATGACACTGTACAACAATTTTGAAAAGGGATGTAGCGCAGCTTGGTAGCGCGTTTGATTGGGGTAAACAATTTTTAACAAGTTAAAATCCTCTCATCCCTACCCATTACTTATCGTATGGGCAGTAACGAGGGATTAATTATTTTCGATTCTTTTTGGACAAAATTTGGAGTTTAATTAGCATGCGAAAAATCATCCTTTTCTTTACTGCTTTATCTCCTGTCGTAAGAAAGCGCTCTTAGTTCAGTTCGGTAGAACGTGGGTCTCCAAAACCCGATGTCGTAGGTTCAAATCCTACAGAGCGTGATTCCGTCTATCTTATGTCGAATCACAATAAAATAACTTAACAAAACAAAGCTACTGGAATTTTACCTCAAGAAGGGAGGAGGTCAATCAAAAAAAGAAATGTTACTCAATCAAAGGTCCAACTGATCACCACGTCTGTATTGTAAATATGCAGTCCAAAAAAATCCTCTTTATAGTAATAGGAATTAGACCTAAGACGATTCAAAATAGAAAAACTTCAATCATTTCGGAAAAAAAAAGAGGTAAGATCTATCTAAAACTCGAAGGCAGAAGAGCATCAGGTTTTCCAGATCTTCTATTTCCATTTTATGTTTGCCAACATTTTCAAAGAAGTAAAGACAGCTTGGAAGGCCGGGGAATGGAATCAGTAGTTTGGATAGGCTGCTAATCCAGCCTCAGTCTTCATTCACGGGATAGGCTATCGATTAGGTTCCGTAGTTCGAACAATTTCCCTTGCTTGCCAGGCTTCTTTCTACTACAACTCACATAGGCCTCCTCTATTTTTTTGATCTCGAATGAAAGTTCACCGATCGAAACCAAGACAGACAAAATGGAATGGAAGAGATCGGAACTCTGGTACAGGGTCAAGTGGTACATCGACTGCTCAAAGGTAAAGTGTGCACAATCTTCATCTGGATTATGGGAAAAACCCTGTAGCAAGCAAGTCAATTGGCCAAGGTAAAGTAAAAAAAAAAGTATCCCTCTTGTTCTTTTCCTCTCTTTCAAAAAACAAAAAGAAAAAAGGGAATTTGTTCCTTCCACGTGGGAAAGGAAACAAAATCAGAATCAGAACTTGAACCAACTGCACGATGAAAAGGCGGAATACTTGCCATTCCGTCACTTGAATGATTGAATCGTCCCTATTACTATAGATTGAATTAACCACCTTATAGTAGGTAAAGAGCTCAAGACAAACAAAGCCCATGTGCCGAGAGTGCATTATGTGGGACCCGCATAAAAATAGTAAAAAGACTTCACAAAAGGAGGAAACCACTGACTTTGCTACTACCTCCACTGGGCGAGAAATTGGTTAAACTGCTGCTGGATTTTCCCCGAAATTGCTTCTACCTAGAATATTATACCTTCAGAGCAATCCCACTCTAAATCGACAGAGATAGATGGAAGAGGCCTACGTCGACCTTGACTTTTGACTGGCAGTGGAGAAATCGGAAAGTGCTCACCGGCGACAGATTGACACGTATGGGAATGGACCTTTCAGGTGCCCAATGTGCAAGCGGGCAGAGGAAACACACACGCATTTGTGTTTTTGAATGTCCAATTGCGTCCATGGAATTTCGGATCTAATAGCATGGATTGAAAGAGATTGGGTTCAAACGAGTAGGACACCAAAACTCAATTGGTTACTGCAATAAAAACCAAAAATGATCACAGCTCAAATCTGGTGGTCTCGGAACTATGCGATATTTTAAGACAAACCAATCCATAGAGGGAGTCCGTCCTGGTGCATTGATACAGCAGACCCAAATCCCTAAAATTCCGTGGAAGCGGTTCTGGAACAATTCAACCTGCAGCATAGAGTGAGTCGACAACCCAGAATGACAGAACCCAGATAGAAATAACTGTGCACAGTTACATTACGACGGTGCGAGCCGAGGAAACCCCGGGCGGGTGCGGCTATGTGATTAAGCAATCAAATGGTGGCAGAGGGTTCTGTTCAAATTGGTGTTCATACGAATAACACAGCCGAGATCCAGGCTCTGTCACTCGGTATCCAACGAGCCAAGGAGCTGGGACTTTGCCAGGTGGAAGCAATCGATGACTCAGCATTGGTCACCAATTGGATTCTTGACCAAGACAAAAAATATGATCCCGTTAATGGTTCAAGGATCCATGACTATCCGAGGTGCCACGTAGGCATAATGTATGGGACCTTGCCAAAAATAAAAGGGCAGCGGGCTTTATCTCTGATGAATCTAAGGTCCGGTCTTGATCCCAGGAACTTCCCGACCAGGCACGAGCTTCTTTTGTTCACGCTGTCGAAAAAGACATCTTGAGGGGGAACCAGAAAACCATTCATTTCGGTCTGTTTCCGGAAAAGGGGTTAATGAAGGGGCTGCCGGACGGGATCAATACACTATCTGGGACGGGTCTAAGTGCATCAGTTCCAGTGACTGGCATCAAGGGAACAGAGTGTTCTGCAGAGGGCATCGACTTCTTGAGGATTTCCATGGGCTTGGCTTTACGAAGGGCAACCATTTCGGCCAATTATCCCCTTCTTACCTGGAAGCGCATCGGCAAACTCAGAGACCCCTTAAAAAAATCTTCCATTATCCTCTTGCTCTGCTCTGACTTCTGGACTGATTAGCTCGACTATATGAAACCCTGTCTGGGTCCTTCACTCGACTAACCTGCGATCCTTCTTCCTCGCCGTCTCCTTCGCCCTTCCCGTTTGGTTCGCAGCTCCGTCACCTGTGTTTCCCTGGAGCTGCGCCTCTTTCCGTTGCTCCGATGCTCTCTGCTCTGGTAGGGTTCCTCTCTCCGCTTTTTTAGACCATGTTGAGGGTGCCACGATTATCTTTACTCAAAGAGGCCTTCTCGTGGATTTCGCCTTTTTTGAGGGCTGTCTCGTGCCTCTCCATTCCCACTTCAAGCTTGGGAAGTGCCTTGCTTTATCTCGGTATGGTTCACCACATGTCTGTGATCTTTATCTTTCAACCTTGGCTTCCTGGGCTGGCTGGTGTGCCTTCTCCTACGGAAGCAGTTACTCCTACGTACGGAAATAGACCTGAAACAGTTGCTAGTATCAGTTCTATAACCTGCTCCAGTGGCTTTTTCGGCTGTTTCGGGGTCGGTTGCTACACCAGAGAGAGAAGAGAAGGCGAAGAAAGAGGTTCAACTCAACTTCCTAACGGAAGCCATCGCCCTTTATTCAGCTTCTTCTGAGGAGAAGACCTTGTGCTGCCCCTTCGGGTTTACTTTTTTCTGATTCTGTAGGCCGTTCAACTCGTGCTTCAGACGGGATTCGTCTCACTTATAAAAACTGAGGAGAAAGACTTGGACTACTACCTACTGTAGCCCGTTCCGCTTGGGCTTCCTGCCTGAAAGGAATCCTTTAGCTCCACTCCAGTCATTGATCGTTCCCTTTGTGCAAAAGAAGGGAATTCATATTGTCCACTCCAGTCCTTACCGATGAACATACTTTTTAACCAACCGGATGGAAGGGGAGTACGAACTAAAGCTCAATTGAAGGGTTTATTCAGTGGCGAGAAAGAACCACCCCCTGGCTCGTCTATGATTAAGCGCTGGGCTCGCTCAATTAGCATTACTTTGTTCCAAAACCAGCTGCTCTTCCTATTCAAAAGAGGAGAGGAAGTTAGTGAACGGAGGACCAGAGGAGGGCACTTGGCTTTCAAAGGTCAGGGACTACAGTAATGGACCGGTTGCTGTTGTTCATCAAGTCGAACCGGAAGAAGTCAGATTTAGTATGAACCAACGAGCCAAAGGTTTATGCTCGCCACGGGAAGCAGGTATTCGCTTGTCAGCTCTAGCCTTCCCTTCTCCCCATTCCCTTGCCTTGCCCCTCGAATAGTCCTACCCCGAACAATATCCATTGCCTGTCCCGTACCGCAAATATAGTAATGGGGGGCTTTAGGAATCGAAACCGGACCAAGCTCGCACACAAGCCTGCTACCAAGCAGGAGCAAAAAAAGGAATATGTTGAATTGGGACAGGAAACCATCATAAGCCAGCCAACAAGCCTAACCGTCCCTATGTCATCGGGGTCAGATACCCTGTAGCCTCTCTTCCCTTCACAAGCCAAGGACAAGATGAATCTATTGCCTCCCCTCCGCCCACGAGTAGATATTTTGTATTGAATAGTGTAAAACCCAATCCCAAGCAATAGTCAAGAAGAAAAACTCAGGACTAGGAAAGAAAGCAAGGGCAAGAAAGCCGTCAATCGGCATCAAAACCAAGCCTGTCCATTTAGTAACTACTCTCTTCGGAAGGAAAAAGCCCTTTGAACTTTTCTGGCTTGTTATCCTCTATTGTCCCCTACCATCTAAGGTTCACTCTCCGGTCCGCTCTGGTCTATCATCTGCTCCGATTACTAAACTACTAATATCTTTTGGTAACGAAAAAGCTTCACCTATTCTAGTACTCTGCTGGTCCATCGTCTACTATTTCACATACCCTTCTCAACGGTGGTTTCTGAATCGCTTTCTGAACGATTGATGTTCTCCCCCGCTAAAATGAAAGCTCGCTTTGATTGAGTACTCCTCTTGGCTTGTTCAGTTCTTCTCATCTGCCTCGGTAACTAGGTGCTTTTAAGCTACTCTTGTTGGCAATCTCCTTTGGTTTTATAGTAGGATCTTATCTTTTTCTAAAAAAAGCCCCTTAGAAACTTCATTGAACAGCCACTGCCCCTGGCATCTCCTCTGTAAACTGGATCTCCTCTCTTAGGTTAAACAACCGAATCTCCTAGCTCTCGATCAAAGCCTTATCCCAATCGACATCCGGAAAGGAAGCCATCGAAATCGTAATATTTTTGCATGAAAGGCGATATTAATCGTTCAATTTCATTCACTCGCAGATCAGCTTCCAGGTCTGCTTCGGGCTATGGTCATGGATGGGATAACAATTGTACTAGCACTAACTGTTCTGCTCAGTTTTATGAATCTATTGAAGTTCGTAAGGATCAAGTCTCAATATGCTCAGTGCCTTCGTTAAGCGTTCTACAACTCAAAGAATCAGGATGCCGTTTCGCTCCTTCGCGTATGATAAATCAGAATTGGATGGAGCAAAGTGAGAAGGGGAATTAGAATGAGAGACTACGGATGCGGCTTGCAACTCCTACTCGAGCTTCTGAACCTATTTCATACCCTTGCTTTGAGAGCTTCCCCGGTTACTGAGTCTGTGATTTCATTGGTTGTATTTGCTTCCATCTCTAAATGCTCTTTCATGATTGTATGTACACAAGTTCTCGCGCATAAGCATAGCCATATGATGAGTTGAAAGCTTCAGAGGTGGGGAAAACCCTCTCTAGTCTAGGAGCATATTCCCACTCTTTTCTGTGTTCATTCAATGCTTTGCTTGTAGATTGGAAATGCGGTAAGGTCAGCCCCGGACTCTTAGATAGATATCAGCATAGCTTCGTAATTAAACTTCTCGCACATCTGCTCTGAAAGCGAGAGCTTGAGATGCATCCGTTCTGAAAGTGATCTTTCCGAATCAAGATATAGAATATGGGCAACCTTCTTCCCGGAGACAAAAGATTTTATTCATGTCTCTGCAGCTGTATCTAGTGTGTCACGCTGGGAATTGATAAACGACTTTCTATCTCCGTTGAAGTGAAAGCTTACTTGATCGATGTATGGGATATACCTGAAAGGGCAGCGCCACAAGGCTGCTACGCACCTGCTATGCTTGTCCTAATCAAGCCAAGACTTTATGCTCTGCTCTGCGCGCTATACTTTTGCTTTTTACCCGATCCCGGCATAGCGCTTTGCTTTCGGTTCTTCGGAGGAAACCTTACCAGACCACCACCCTCGTTGCTTGTGTGCTTGGACATACATAGCCGAACAGGGCCTACAGAAGTCAACCTTTCTAAATGCACACGCTTTACTGTGCGGACGGAAATCCCTCGATTAATGACATGGCTAGAATAAGACAGCTTCGAAGACGAATAATGCTATGGCAAACCCTACTTATCTTTTCTCTGTCTCCCACCCCATTCTTTCCCTAAGAAGAGGGGTTCCACCGTCAACCTAAGTTAACTCTTTTTGGTACCCCAACTCAAAATTTATCGTGTACTTCTTGTGTTTACAGCAAGATCTCTATCTAAGTGTTGACATCAAATTCCTTACGGCAGAGCCCGCTCTTTTAGTAGAGGAATTGCTGGGCGGTTTACTCAGCTAATTCAGAAACCCTTCTTTCGATTGACTCAGCTACTGATACAGATGTTGGCTACTCACAGACGTTCTCATATCATACAGAATCTACTGGAAAGCTAGATGTTGGATGTGCAGATTTAGTTGAATATTCATAAGTTGCAGGGTACCTGTTCTTGAGTCATATCTGCTGCCTCGACTAGACACACTATTTCCCATCCAAAAAAATGTTACAATGAAGTCCAAGCTTCGCTAAACGATACTCAAGAGATTCACCCTCTCCTGGAACAATCTTTCTAGGTTTACCAAATCCTCAACCATAAAAGGAATGATTTGTGAAAGGGAGCGTTTAGTAAGGTCAGGAATCCTAAACAGAAGGAGCGGGTACCGGTCCCTCCGTATCAGAATAGGCATCCAATAATCAGGTAGTAAACAACAAGGGAATGTATTTTCCACTTTCTAGGTAAGAGGGGCGAACGAGCTTATCATGTCAATACGAACATACATCATGATCAGTTCGTTCGAAAGGTCGAGCAGCAGTCTAACTTGGAAAAAAATCCTGTCCCTTGGTTGTTCTGGCCTTGCCATCGAAAGCACGGTTTCTGAAATGTTTTAGTTAATACCGCAAATATAGTAATGGGGGGCTTCGCATGATTAGGATCAATCAGAACAGCCTCACCTGCCCAGGAAAGCAGATCTGCTGATGGTTAGGTGGTTAGCGAACATCGCCTTTCTCATCTAGGACTTAGACCTGTACACCCGCACCTTCTTCTTACGTGAAGGTATGTCATGCCCCGCCCTAACTCATATCTTCCTTCCTCTGGGACATGGGTGCACTTGAAAAGTACTCCTATCCGCTTGTAGAGAGTCTTTCTCCGACCTTTGAAGTTGAACACTTTCTCAATTGTGAGCTGGAAAGTGAGTCTGAAGCGAGTTGGTATGGTCTAGGGCTTCCGATTCACAGGCTATGAGAAGGCCTTCCAACTCTTTCATAATCGTTCGAAGAAGTGGCCGAAGAAGGACCGGCTGGAGAGTAAGTAGTACTATAGTATGTTGGTAGGTAGGGTCAAGTTGTTGAGGGGGAACCCCGCATAGATATTTAGTAAATAAAGCATAGAAAAAGTGCGCTCTATAGCTAGCTCCAATGGAAGAGGTTGAGGAGAAGAGCTAGTTCCCTTTTTCACTACGTAAGCCTCGGGCTAGTGCTTTATTTAAACTAGCCCTGAACCAAGGCGGAAGGAATAGCACGCAAAAGCCGGTTGGGTCGGAAGAGCAAGCTTCTTCTTTTCAGGCTTCAAGTCTTGTTGTCTTTCTTTCGGTATCCTTAGGTTAAGAATACGAATCCCATTTCCTTGAAAGGAAGGTATCCTCTACCCGACTTTCTTTGTTTTTAGTAAGGAAACTTAGTTTCTTTCCGATTCTGTTAGTGATCCCGAATCGAGCCTGATGCCTAGCCGGGATTATTGCGTTGGATTGATCAGCGGAGTAGTAAACTCTTTTGACGGACGGAGTGCCTATTTCACATGGAAACGTGACCTGCTGTGCCGGTCGAGGCTCAAAACTGAGCGTTGTAGTCCACGGACTTTGACTTCGGGGAAGCTCATTCAGTTATGGAATGCATTAAGGGCTCTTAAGGAGGAGAGATAGGGGCTAAACCCACCATCCCTAGCTGGAAAGTATCATTGAGTTCCGTTCCCAGCTTGGCCTACGCTACGATCGTTAGAACTCCTCAAAATCGGTTCCGCAGATCAAGGTTGTTGTGCTTTCTCTTTGTACAGAAGACTAAGTAGTTGACGAGGTCTCATTTCCTGACTACTAAAAGGCAACAAGCCTTGTTTGTTGCCAGTCTCGCATAGCGAAGAAGGGACTTGTCTCATTGAATTTTAGGGCAAAAAACCAACCTGGTAAAGAGGGTAGGTGGGGGTAGGATATACCTTCTGATCCAGATGCCTTAGATCTAGCTATGCTTGCTTGCTGACCTGTGCTACCTATTCTATTCTTGACACATTAGGGTAGGAATAATAGTAAGCTGAGCTGCCTATCTCGCTGTGAGCGCTACCTAAGCACTGTTGAAGGCACTCAGAGAAGAGTGGAAATAGTCCTAGATAGGGGAGGGCTTCTCACTAACACTTTCGACTCACTGCCAAAAGCTCCTTCTTGTGAAGGGATGGCTTTGGGTGGGAGAGAGACCACTGGAAGACTTAATCGTTTAGATAGAGATAACAGAGCTATACATAAAAAATATTGAACTCAGTATCCCCACTAAATGCATTTCGCTTACAGTCACTAGGAAGGGGTTCTAGTAACGAAAGATTCCTTCTATTGGTAGGCCGCATTTCTCATATTCATTTCAGTGCTTTTGGTCTACCATTTTGGAAAGCCGGGGGGATCGTTTCAATTTACATATAAATTTACATACATAATTGTTAAGCTTCTCGCGCATTCGTGCTTGCTGTGAAAGTAATCTTCGTAATCAAGAGATGGGGCGTTCTCTCTCCCTACTTAACTAACAAGCAATGGGGACAAAGGCCTCGAATCCTGTCTTTGACGGTGATCATAGCGTGTCACGCTGGGAAACTGATCGAATGTTTTCTGTCTC
Organism: Ananas comosus; assembly: GCF_001540865.1. Taxonomy (NCBI): domain Eukaryota; kingdom Viridiplantae; phylum Streptophyta; class Magnoliopsida; order Poales; family Bromeliaceae; genus Ananas; species Ananas comosus. The sequence goes on along the minus strand of NW_017891935.1, from coordinate 89,739 downwards.
AATGTCAGTGTGAAAGTCCTAATATCTTTACGAGGTCGAAATAGCATTACAGAAAGAGCAGCCGGAACCTACTCCCAGTTGGCCAGCATCAAAGCAGGAGCTTCTCCCGATGACACTACAAATGTGGAATACCAAGTGCGAAGGTTATCCATTTAGATTGCTGTCTAGTGGTACTTTCTGGAGCGAAGCTGCCATCCAAAGCATTCTTTCTGGAAATGTTTGTGGAAAGGTTGGTGAGTAGGGCGGCTTCTTTCATAGGAAAGTGGATGTGATCTACTCTACTCTTTCGAGAAAGGTAGGGGTAATTGCCATTAATTATATTAACCGATCGAAACGAAGATACAATAAATGGTAGTGGAACATGAGCTGTCTCAGAAGTAGTACCACGAAGCCTTGCCTTGCTTCTTTCTTCCTTGGATGCTGTTGTAGTTGCATCATTAGATAGGATGTCTCTTTCTTTGACAGTTCGCGCACAAGAAGAGCTTTCCGTACAGGCTGAAGAGGGACTTGTTCTTTTAACTCCAGCTCTGACTCAACGTTGGGATTCCTCCTTTTCAAGTAGTTCTTTCAGAATCTGTTGATACGAGATTGAGATTCAACCGATAGCAGATAGATTAATAAAGTAAAGTGCAGTCGATGTGACACAATACAACGACAAGCGAATCCGCTCTAATCTCACGGGTAGGTACTTAACTGGAGAGAGGGATCTGCGTTAGCCTATTTCGTTGGGAAACTCTACCGAAGCGTATGTGTTAAGGATAGAGTCATTTCACCGATACGGATAACCGACTTGAGGAAGAATACCCCTTTTCTCGGATGAACACTTCTCTCGATTGACTATCTTGATGTGGAGGGGTCGGATGGTACGGGGGATAAGGAAGAAGGCACTGAGGGAAAGGATCCCGCGGGGGAGTGAGCGAGGCCTGCATTACTATAGGCTTGTTGGCCGGCATCATTCCTGTGCGGCCCTTGGTTCACGCTCGCTTCCGAGCTTGATGCGCCGGAAGCTGGACCCATCATGTTAATTACGGAGTCCATGTCCATCATACCCAAAATGGAAAGAATCCCCACCACAAGGAACCCCCCTTCCCATCCTAAGCACCTACTCAAAGATAAAGAGAGGGCTCGATAAGCCTTCGTGCTCTAAAAGAAAATCAAAGAATTTTTTGATTAGCACGGTTGATGAACTATGGATATCGCAGAAAGGCTCGCTCAAGTTGGAGAGGAGATAGAGCACGTAGAGAACGACCTGCGCGACCGCCAGATACTCTAAAAAGCCTTTTGGAGACACCTGCGCCCGGCGAACCCTGCCGTCGTAGGAGACCGCATGCGCGCGATGGAAGAGGGAATAAAGGGCCTCGAGAGGAGGCTACAAATGCTGCGAAATGAGCAGCAAGAGCTGGCAGGTTCAGGCCTCCTCCGCGGGCGAGCGGCCCGACTCTAACAACTAAGATTATCTATACGCAAAGATGACCTATGTAGTTAGTGTAGTTTTAGCTCTAAGAACTAAGATGATCTATATGTAGTTTGCTAAGATCATCTATGTAGTTCGCGTCGACTTACAAGTTGATAACCTCGTTCTAGTCGATTATGTTAAGCTAAGCTAGCTATTATAAACGTTCACCTCAATAGAAATCTCATATCACCTCATTTTTTCTTATATATAAGAGAAGCATTCTCTTGTAGCTGTATTTAAAGTCATAACACCAGAACGACCTTATTTTCATAAATTAGTGAAATTTTGCGATCAGGCCGGAAGACAACAGCCGGCGGATCAAGCAAATTAAATGCTGTAATTGAAAAGTCGACTTTCACTTTGGAATACCAAGGTCAGATACTCAATACAAGACTCCATCCAATGTTTTAGTAATAGAGCTTCAGTAATGAATACAGTGTCATCATCTAACTGACGACTGAGATCTTCTGAGGGTCATTCAGTCCCAATCCGGAGGACACGACTCTAAGAGCATCTGCCTGACCATTCCAATTGTATATGGACAGACTAGGAACCCTTCCGGGAACCCAAGCCACAGGTCAAATGGCAGAGGCCTTATTCCACCAGGTGAATACGCAACCAAAATCTGTCGAAACCCATGTCTATTTTTGTAGGGATTGATATGTTCAGGTCGAGACGAATATCGTCTATAACCGGAACCGCGAAGTCTCATAGAGACCCGTAGTGAATTCAGACCAAGAGTTCGACAAAGAGGCATCCAAGACGGCCTGTCTCGCAGATCGAAGCATTAAAATGCTGATCGGAGACAAATCGCGCTCCCCAATCCGCAATTTTCGAATTAGAGAGCTCCTTTATCAGAGATTCGACGATTTCCGGTAAAGAAAGACCAAAACCGAGTTCTGACATCACATTCTGATACTCAGCAGCCACCCTGGAATGCCCAATGACGATATCGTCACCGCTTTCGAAACTTTCTGCCAGGATATATCCTATCTGCACAATACCATACTAGAAAGTGATGGCATAGAGCAAACAGAGGCCAAGAAGAAAGGAAACCAAGAGCTTGTCCGGTCGCAAATAGGACAGACAAGCTTTTCTTTCTAAGGATAGAAGTTTGATGAGGCTTGACAATTAATACAGTGGACGCCAAGACCACATCTAACCCAAACAAAAAAAAAAGCTTTAGTAAGGTTAAATAGAGCCTCTACAAGCATCCCTTGAATGGCTAACGGAAAACGATCCGTAGCTGAAGACAAATAAAAACTCCTCTACGAAATGAGTTTTGACAGACACTTCAAAGGCGCTGTTTGATTGTATGTACCATCCATAGGAATCATCCTAAGAATAGACATACACCAATCATGCGCTGGACGCAACAATGTTTGCTTAACTGCGTTCGGTATTGCAAAGAGCAAGAAAACTCCAATCCCACGCGCAACGGCTTTCGCGCGTTGGCGCTCACTCCCTTGCTTCTTGCGTTGCGCTCAGGGAGTGGATTCGTCGCTTTCGGGTTGCTAATAAGAGGATTGCTAGCCTTTTTCGAAGATCTTCACTGATGTTTGCGATTGACTTCCTTTGCTGGTGTGCCCGCGCTTGTTTATAGCTTTCCCGATCGAAAGAAGTGCCTCTGTCCCCTTACTCAGTTCCCTATTCCCGTAGCCTGATACGAGTTATTTAGTTCGTGTCTCCGTCTCCTTGTTCTTGGGAAGAACTTCGGTTCATTCGCGGCACTCGTAGACATAGTTCTATTTCATACCTTCTTCTTTCCCTAAAAAGCTCAAAACTCAAAACAAGAGAAAAGCAGAAGCAAAAGCTCGAGTCGAAGAGTGGAGGTCGCTCGGTAACTCGAGTCAATGAGTCCCATTCATTCTTGCCCGAAACAAGTGGGCTATTCATGGAGGTGCCACCTTTGTTCAATCGAGTCCATGTTCTCTATTTCCCAAAACCCATTCGTTCACCGACCCGTGGACCAGAGGTTGCTTGCTTGGAATTGGGCTTGATAGCTTTCTTTAGTACAATCCCCTTGTGAGAGCAACCCCGGGTTCGTTCCTAAGACTACACTCACTGCTTCCTCTGTTCATATTCCGGCATAGGAGATCAAGTAGATTGAGAGGGTCATAGCTTGAGGGTTGCGGTCAACCTTTTCTGTTTAGTGCAGCGCAGCGCCTGCTCAATTGAGGGTTTGCTATTCAGTAGCTCGCTCCTTCCGCTCGTGCTCTTCCTATGATGAATGCTTTCGTTTTGTTATTGGATAGGCAACTTGCCTTTCAGATCCAAGTCTTCCCTCTGGCTCGTTCAGTTCCCCCACGCCCCGTAGGTTTCTGAACCTCTTTCATACCCGAACCTTCCCTTCTTAAGCCCAGCCTTAGCGCCCCCTTTTTCCCTTTGAAAAAAAAAACCTTCACAATCGAAGATTGCCCTCGTCCATGGTCACTGCTATCACCTCCACGGCCTATCCTTCCCGTCCTTGACCTTCTATTCTTCCCGAACTCTATACCACTGGAACAACAACAAAAGGAAAGGATCTGAAAAAGGTCAATCCGGTCCTTCTAGTCATCATCCACGATCGGTGGTCAAGTCGACCTACTAACCTGATGCATAACGACCTACTCATTGGACCTACCTATTCGCTATTGACGCTCCATGGTTTCCCTAGTGCACTATCGTCGAGAAAAAGCTCCCCTCTCCATAGTTCTATCCCCACCTCTCGCTGTTTATCAATTTCATTTCAGAATCAATATTCGGCCAGCCCTCCCCGAGAGATGAAAAGCACTCGCCCGATTCTCCATCTCTGCCTTCTATCGCCACCTCGCACCTATGGAGCAGGGATCTCAGCATTGTAGAATAACTGCTTCCGATTGAATCAGATAATGCCCATCATCGGTGGGATGCCGCCAGTCGGTCAATAGCGAACGAGAGGTAAGATGCAGTGTCAGGAAGGGTTTTTGTCCCTCCCGATCGAGGTAGTTGATTCAGAAAGGGCAGACGGATGAAAGGGTAGAAAATTCCGTCCGTCCGTTTCGAATGGGGTGTTCTACCCTTCCATTCCTACTAACCCCTCCATAACTGGCTGGGGAGGAGATACAAGTGAGTTGTCCGTGGGGTATGGTACAAAGAAAGATTGCTGAATGCGATGGCGGCCTTCCCCGCCATGAAATGGAGCGTAGGAGTACCAGATACGAGATTCAATGTTCCGCTCGTGGCAATGTCCCCCGTGCGTGGAAATGTCATGTATTGCTAAGCATTGAATGGGGTTATTAGCTCCCCCCTCTCCCTCTCTCTCCCCGAGAACAAGCACCTTCGATTCAGTCGATAGCATGCGTAATTGTCTTTTTTTCTTTCCCTTCCGAAGCACTACCTGCGGCACGTGGATTTCTCCACCCGAATCAGGGATCATGGGAATCGACGGGACGGACATTGATAGAAGTCAGTCTTTCATCCTTATCTATATCTCCGGGAATCCCTTATTCCGAGGAGCGGACGTGGACTACGTAACACGTCCCTTGCCTCCCGGCTTATCATCGGATGCAGGTTACCGGTCCGTCCTTCCGAGCGGGTCCGTCCCCTCCCCCACTTCCCCCCTATGGAATTTAGCTTCACATGCTGCTTTATGTCTGTCCCTGCGACCCTGCTTACCCGGAATGTGACCTCCAGGAAGGCCCTCCTTCTGCTTCACCACCATTAACGATCGATTCTCCTTGTCCCGCCTCTCCCCGCCCGCTACACTCCCCTTTCTCCTCTTCCATTGCAAAAACAGGGCCTCGCCTTACGTCTTCAGATAAGGCGACGATGGAATTTCTTCTACCGTGCAACAAGACTACAAATGCAAATTTAAAACTCGCCTTTGTTTGCTCTCTGCATCGTCAGAGCGCCCCGCCCCGGGACGTTACGTTGGCTGCTGTGTACGAAGATTGTTCGCACTTGTTCCATCCAGCCCAGCCCGAAGTCGTACTATTCTTGTTCAATCCATAAACTGGTCTCACTAGCTGGTGACCACTCGACCGATCGACTAAAACCAATTCTTCTTGGAAAAGGTCGATCGATGAGTTCCTTCTTCTCCTTCATCGCAACGATTCTTCCCCGTTCAAGAATCACTGTTTTCGTGATCGAATGACGAAATAGATATACGAACTGTATAGGATCATTCGCTGGAATGGGATAAGTGATTCTTTTAAAGGATCCCAATGGGATCGTAGAATCAACTAAGGATGCAATAGGTATTTGTGATCGATCAGCTTCCAGTATGACCGAAGACTTTCTATCTGCATCCAGAATAACCACACAATCAGGTTCTTGGTTCAACCCTAAATTGATCTTCTTCTTTCTCGAACGGATTTTTTTCGGACTTGAACAAGAATTGGTCAAAAAAGCCCCGATCCTCCATTGAGAATCATTGATACAGCTCGCCATTTCTTCCATTATCTCATATAGAAATACATGATTGGTCTTTAAAAAGAAGGAACGGCCTTTTTGACGAATGGGAGATCCTATAAAATGAAGAGCGTTTCGTAAACTAATCTTTGTCTTGTCTGAATCGAGAATAGCAATTCCATTTCTGGAACCACAGATATAGACTGAGAAATGGTGAGCAGCTACCCGACGGCCGAGATGTGCGTTCGTACTAAGTAATTTAGTACACACTATAGAATGGATTGTCATTTTTTGTTTTCCTTTCTGGAGATAGAGGTGGTAAGTAATATAAGAAAAAATAGGTTTGCTGCTGATCCTCTAACCACTCAGAGTCAGAGTCAACATCAAAGGTGGTGACGCACTCAATGCCAACAGACGGAGAAAGCAGAAAGAGGGAAGAACTCTGATAGAAAGGCGGGTGAAGCCAGTTGGTGAGCTTGCTTTCTCGGCTCCAGTCTCATCTTGAAGATAGCTAGCCATTAGATAGATGATCGTATACGCGATATCGGTCCTCGGTTCGGATGTCGGATGAAAGTTGTCCTTCGGTTCCCTTCTTGTCCTCAGGGAAGTCATCAGTTGTCTCTGAAATTGCACGAGAGTGATAAAGGGGGGAAAGAAGAAAAAGAGCATCTTAACATGTGTTAAGCATATCAAGATAGAGGCTTTCTCAGAAGGGTGGAAATTCGGTCTTTGAGTTCCCATTGCTACCTGCTTCATTCTTTGCTTTCGGATTACCACTGCCTTAGAGTGTGCACAGAAGAGCCATCCATAGTTCAGGGCTTCAGTCTAGCTATGATTCCCCTTGTCTGCTCGATTAGACGAAAGCTACTGTTCTACAATTACAGGTGAGAAAGCTAGCCTTCTTGGCGATCCGCTATAACTATAACTAACAATGGAAGACTGACCCGGCTGTTCTTAGCTCTTCACACTTGATAATTCATTCCTACTTATTAATTAAGCTATCACAGATGGCAAAGGCGATCTCTGTTATGGAATTTGCCTTCCAGACAGGATCCAGAGTAGGTGTTCACATGGGCATATAACTATATTCAATTCAATATAATAATAATAAATAGAATAGAATATATGCCCGAATCTATAGACTCGAGGCAATGGAAGGACATAGGATAATTCCCCAACTGAGACCGGGGGAATACCTCCAATCCTTTAGTAAGAATTTAGATGCAGCTTCCTTGCTAGGGTGTTTTCAAACTTCGATCTGATGGTTCGACCTTCATCAGTCAGGAAAAAGAAGAAGGACCCACTTATTCCACTCAGAGAGACCGAAGCAGGCAAGAAAAAGGCAGAAGGAAGTTCTCTTTCCATTCCAACTAAACTAAGTGAAAAAGGGAGAGAGCAAAACAGAGACAGAGTAACCAAGAAACTATGTCCAAACCAACGAGTCCTTTGGTCGACTCTTAAGAATGTATCGGGAGTTGGGGGTTAGCCGTCTCATGGGAGTGATAGCTGGGTTTTTCACGGAGTTTCTTCCTTCGTACAAATGTTCAGAGAGTGCTGACGGTCGGAGAAAACTTTCAGAAGATCTACTCTTTGATCTAATGATAAGGGACTAAAATCTGGATGATATTCTTCGACGATCCCCTGATGAGGACATCCGAGAATCAGCCTTCGAATTCATAGAAGGAAATCTCGCTCATCTGGAGCCTTTTTTAGAAAACGAAGAAGTACCGAATCCCGAACAAATCCAGGATTTGCTGGAAGCTCACTTGCGTTTTATAATAAATGACCTCATACAGGATGGGGAAAACTCCCAAACCCTATGAGAGATTTCGAAGACACTTTCTTTATCGGTTGAAAAACATAGGATAGGGCAAAGAATGAATAATAGGGCAAAGGGGGGAAGGAAGGCATAGGGCTCACACAAGTAAGTGCAGGACCCCAATCGGGCCTTTCTGAAGTGTGGCACAGCCAGGGAGGTAGGGGGGAGTGTGAAGCCGTCAGAGGCGGAAGCGGCAAATCGCTTCTAACGAGTTCCCAACACTTAGCTTAGTAGCTTAACTCTTTCTACAGGCGTGGCGCTGCTGGATGCTTCTGATCAATAGGAATAGGAGGAAAAAAAAAGCTTATGATGAGCATCTATTGGAGTCGATCATTTCCAAGATCTAATTCCAGTTTATTATTATGTAGTGGAAAGGCCTCACAATCTTCAGTTTTACGCTTACACTTAAGGGAAGAAATGTTTTTGGTGGATGCAGGACCTGGTACCCAAAAAATTTGTATGCAAGATGAGCCTACAGGAGTGCCAATCAACCGAGCCACCAGGTTTGAGAATAAGGTGGGATCCCTGAATGTAGTGGCTGGTGAATCACTGATCAAAAAGCGGATTGTTGAGAGATTCTTCATCGATCTAGTGGCCGGTGAATCACTGATCAAAGAGCGAGCAGCCGCCAGGTTTAATGATTTTGTGGGATCCCTGGATGTAGCGGCTGGTGAACCGCTTCTTCTTCCACGAAGATTCAGACAAAACCGAGCTTGGATAGAACTGAAGAAGATTTGGCGAACGAAGAAAAAGGTCAAAGGGTTTATTATTAACAAAGTAAAAGGAGGTTATTCAGTAGCCATCGCTGGTTTCATTACTTTTCTTCCATTCAGTCCTCTCATAAAAAAAAGGATAGCGAATGATCGATTCACCATTGAGAGCATTAACTCCAAAAGGAGGAATATTGTGATAACAGCGGCAGATCAAACAAGAACTTGATGAGAAAAAAAAAAAAAAAGAAAGAGAAAATTTTTCCAAATCCGAAGCCCACCTTAATCCATTTTGTTGAGGATCTGGCACTTATTCCGGCCCTCTATTTACATAGCCAAGAAAGGCTGAAGCGATCATGCGTGACTGCGGAGCGCCTATCGCCCTGGCACGGCACTCACAAATGCATGTTGGGTTGGGCCAGCAATCAGACTGCGAAACGGGAGACGAAGAATGGAATTGACGAAGGCATAGTCTAAGATAACAGAATGGAAGACCAACCAACGAGTGAGTGGCGGATTTTGATGGTCAGAATCTGAGTACGCGCGCTAGCGCGCCCCAAGACCTCAGTCCTTTTTCTGCTTGCTGGCCAAGAAAGAGAGAGACCCTCATCCCTTCCAACACCAACCCAATCTCCATTCCTTGATGGGAAATGAGCAAGACCATATGTTTTTATAAAATATAGCCCCCTATATAAACCTGCCCCTTACTACCCGAACTTCTTACCTTAAAATAGGACTAACTACCCGAACCCGCTTGCTTATCTTCTACGATCTAATGTTGTTAAGCAGTGGTTATTTTTGATGAAAAAAGTGAGACGAACTTCTATCGACTACTATTCTAGCACCCAGCTGTGCCATGTGTTTATTCTTTTCTTCAGGTATTCCTTTGAATAACTCTGATTTTCAGGTCAGACAATTTGCAGATCTTCTTAGTCAGCCTATCTGTGTTCTTATCCTCTAGTGCGGATCCAATCTGATTTTATGAAGCCAAGGCCTGACATCTATTGTGGGGATCATCTTTTATCGGGAGACATGGCCTGGTGGTTTCTGGTCGAGATTCCTAATCAATAGGGCGAAGAGCTCTTCGCATGATCTGGTCGTACCTTTCGTCAACGCTATTTTTTTTTGTCCCTTCTCAGCTGCTGTCCTTACTCCAGAAATTGGAACACATTGATTCCCTTCGTTCCTGTCCTCTCGCTTCAGGGCATAGTGCTTCTGAATTTATTCTATACCCCTTAGATGATGCTGCCTCTGACTCTCGTGGGTAAACTCCTACTTGATTAGTCAGAACTTCTCTGTCTCAACTCGTGGACCTATCTATCCTCTTCTTTATAAGAAGATAGGGGTTTGCTATTCCCGCGGATTGCTCATATTTCTTTACCCCCTTTTTGCTTTGTTTCAGCCCTTCCTTCATCTTCACCTTCCAGTACTAATCTCTCCTTATGGGGAAGACCCTGAATCTGACCTGGGAGCCAGCCAGCCGTGCTCTTGCCCGAGTGCTTACTTCTTTCGCGAGTGAAAAGCTCCTTTCTGACTTCTTCCTTGCTTTCAAAGTGACGGGTTTCGGCATTCAAGTCAAAGGATGATTGTTATTCTCGAGGAACTGGGCGAAAGAGGTCAGCTTAAGCTGCTTTGGTAAAGAGATATGAGAGTGAGGCTAGCTTTGGGCATCCCCTAAGCCAAATGAGAAGGAAGGGATGTGTTTAGGTGCAGAAGCCATGATCGGTATAGTGAGGCTAGCTTTCCCTCTTGACTTAGGCTTAGGCTGGTATACCAGAGTGGGAACAGTCTACAGGGTATGTGTGATATTGGTTTGAGAATACACAGTTATAAAGAAGTCAAGACAGCAAGAGTCGGATGCGAATATGTAACCAATGCAGTTTTGGATACATCAACCCTACTTTATGAGATACAAAGCTATATGGATTGAAGCGCGGAAGCAATGCCCTTCGGAGCAGTTCGTTGCTCGGTCGATTGGGAATGAAAGATAGGGAAACTCCTTTTTATTGTGACAAGTCAAAGTCAACCAAGAGGCGGAAATCAGAATAGAGTAGAAGCAGATGCAGGAGCTGGAGCGGTGCTAGGCTTAACTCTTTTTTCTTTATTTTAATTTCAATCTGAGGAAGATTGTCCAGTAGCCAGAACCCTATCCTATACTAAAAAAAAATTTCTAATCTATTGTCCCCCCCGCTTTTCATTCTCTTGTCCTGTACCCGCAAGAGTAGGCTTTTCAGTTTGGCTGCTAACGAGGGAAGAGGGCTGACACAAAAGTTTGAGGCTGGCAGCTGTCTCCCTTGGGTAGTAGTCTCCTTGGGGCATTGTATAAGGAAGAGATTTTCCCTTTATCACAGCTTGTTGAGAAAGGGGCGAAACTGCTTAAGGAGCTGCAAGACGCATATTTAATTGGCCTTTGATTTTCGAGTTTGGTCTTACCTTAAGGGGTTATCCTTTAACACAATGACCCGGTCAGATCCTTTCAAAGATTGGGCTGTTGATCCAACTCTTTGCCTGGAACTAGATCTGCTTCATCTTAGGCCCTCGGTGGTGGTGCTCCGAGTCAACGCATGATCGACGAAAAAAAGACAGTACTCGAAAAAGAGATTGATGCTCTGACTTACGATGCAACAGGCTCTGCTGCTTCATCGACGACTGGATCGAGATCGGGATCGACAGCACAGCTGCTGCTGCTGCATTGCATTAAGGTCGTTGATGGCTTTCGAGAACGAGAAGCTGCTCGGCACCTCATTGCTGGATGTCCGGCTCATGCTGGCAAAGCCAGCTGTGGTAGTGGTAGTATAGTAGCCCTCGAGAAGGCGTGCTATACCTGGTCCTTCCTCTCGTCTATTTCTTACTTAGGTGCTGCTCTAGGCCTTTCTTCAATAGATGGATCATATACTACTTACTACCAGGGCTAAGACTGAAGTCGCTAGTGGTGCCGTCGGATCGTGGCTCCCACCCGAGCGAGAGAGAGGTGTCTCGGGTAAGGCAAGCGGATCTAAGTGGGGAAAACATCTTTCACGTCTGTCCGGTCATCCGGACCGAATCCCGCACTAACTAATCGCATACTCGTGCAGACGGTGTCCCTGCCCCCTAAAAAAAAAAAGGGAACCGTGTATACAGAATTTCTCATTTTGATAGTCCAGCTTCAATCACTCCTTCAGGCGGGAACCGTTAGTTTAGTAATGACTTCCCAGCAAACGAATAACTTTTTATGTTATATATATTTATGTATGTATGTTATTACAATAAGCTTTCTGCTCTTCGCTTAGCTTCTTTTATTTAAGTCCCCGGCGGGACGAAATACGTGTCAACGCTAGAATTTTCATGATTCTGATGCTATCTTGATTGTGTCTCACCCCTTTGTTCCACAAATGGTCCATTCATATACTTACATGAATATGTAGCGGGTATAGTTTTGTGGTAAAAGTGTGATTCGTTCTATTAACAACTTAATTAAATAGTTAAGGCTCAGTTTTTTTTTTCATACTCCAAACTTGATTTCTAAAAAAGGTTTAATCCTTTTCCTCTCAATAGCATATTTGAGGAAGAATATACGTTCTCACGATTTGTATCCAAAGGCCAAGACGAAATTGCATCAAAAATTTTGATTATGGATATGGATATGCGAAGCATAATTTTTTGAATTGGATTAACTCTTCCAATTTCATAAGTATGGGTAAAGGATCTATGGATGAAGATACTCTAGTTTATTTCCAATCGTAACTAGATCTTCCATTTTTGTGTTGTAAAAGGAAATTGAAGCCAAATAGCTAAAAAACGAAAGTTTTGGTTTACTAGAACAATCAGCATATTGTTTCTGCTCGGTGGAAACAAAATTATTCTTTTCCTCAGGATCCTGCGAGTGGAAATAGGGAACGAAGTAACTAGACTAGATAGATTTATGGTATAATCTCTCTCCTCGTCAGGGATCATAACGAAAGCGAGTAGCTTTAGATGCATTCATACAGAAAAGCTGACATAGATGTTATGGATCTAATTTGATTTTTTCTCTGGGAATACATCGACCTTCCATAAAGGAGCCGAATGAAACCAAAATTTCATGTTCGGTTTTGAATTAGAGACGTTAAAAATGATCAACCAACGTCGACTATAACCCCTAGCCTTCCAAGCTAACGATGCGGGTTCGATTCCCGCTACCCGCTCCATATTCTTTATTATACATGCGTCATCAATTTGGCCTTTTTTTATTCCCGAAAATCTTTTCTGTGTAATCGTTTTTTATCTGAACAAGAGAAAGGAAGAATACGAAAGAAGAAAATAGGAATGAAAAGCGTCCATTGTCTAATGGATAGGACAGAGGTCCTCTAAACCTTTGGTATAGGTTCAAATCCTATTGGACGCAATTTTTTTCCATCTATTTTGTTAAATGGCTATACTAAGAAACCTTTTTTGAATGATGAAAATCAGAAAGATTTCTCAATTCTTACTCTCATGCTAAGAATAAGCATGAAAAATTGTTGGTTGTTCCTGAAGTATAAAGAGTTCGATCTGTTCCTGACCTTCAAAATGGCTTCTGCTTGCTCGGTGAATGTCTTGGTAGAAGATAGAATTTCTTGGAATTGAGGTTTATTCTTTTAAAAGTAGGTACGTAACTGAACAAGAAATTTCTTTACCTGTCCAATTTCTAACGGATCAAGATATCCATTCGCTCCGGTATAAGGTATAAATAGTAGCTATCCGCTCTTCCACCGTGAGAGGGTCTGATTGGGATTGTTTAAGCAACTCGCGTAATCGTTGACCTCTTGCCAATTGATTCTGAGTAGCTTTATCGAGATCAGAAGCGAATTGTGCAAAGGCTTATAACTCTGCGAATTGCGCTAGTTCCAATTTGGATTTGCCAGCTACTTCTTTCATGGCTTTAATTTGAGCTGCAGATCCTACTCTGGAAACAGAAATACCCACATTAATAGCAGGTCGGATTCCAGCATTGAATAGATCGGCGGATAAGAATATTTGTCCATCTGTAATGGAAAAACCATTAGATTGAATATAAGCTGAAACGTCTCCAGATTGAGTCTAAACTATTGGTAAAGCGGTCATACTTCCTTCACCTAAACGAGAACTTGATTTAGCGGCTCTTTCCAAAAGGCGTGAATGCAAATAAAAAACATCTCCTGGATAAGCTTCACGACCAAAGATTAAAGGTGATTTGTTTTGCCTCGAGAAGCAACTAAAGTTGCCGCGCATAACCGACCCGAAGGTGAGTTAGCATTCCGTCATAGGCAAAGACAAAAGTGATTGTGAGGGGACGAAATTTGATGTTGTGTCTTTTGCCTCGAGAAGCAGCCATTGGCTACCGCGCTAACCGACCCTAGAAGGGTGAGCTAGCATTCCGTCATAGGCAAAGACGGGGTGCTTGCAGTTTCACCTCATGCAGCAAGGAGGTTGAGCAGTTTATCCTCGTACTCGGGAGATTGGTGTAGACAACTCCACTGGGGATGAGAGGACGTGGTCATAGCCGATTGGTGATGTCTGAGGGGGATGCGACCTCCTTGGGGAAGCATCAAAAGGCCTCTTCTCAAGAGTAGTAAGTCTTCAAGTATCGGCCATTGATTGGAGGTAGAGGATGCCTCCCTTCACAGTCGATGAGTTGATAGGCCCCGCCATCGTAAACTCTTTCCACGACGTACGGACCCTCCCATTTGGGTTCAAACTTGCCTTTCAGGCGCTGGCGTGACATGACAGGTCTCCTTTGGACAAGCACCAAGTCACCTTGCTTTCACACTCGTCCTTGAACCAAAAAGTTGTAGGATCTTTCCATTTGAGTGCGATACAGCTCGAGGTTCTGTTGGGCTATCAGTCTTTGTTTGGCCCTCTAAAGATTCTAATTCAGCGAGACGAAGCTTCATTTGCTCCTCCTCAGTGAGTTTCTCATGTACTGCCACCCTTAGGGAAGGGTGCTCTAACTCAATGGGTAAGACTGCTTCTCCTCCAAACACTAAAGAATATGGGGTCATTTGTGTTGGAGTCCGAACTGTGGTGCGATAAGCCCAATTGGCCTCTTGCATCTTCTCATGCCAATCTTTCTTGTTTTTGGAGACTATCTTTTTCATGATCTTTACCAGTGTCTTGTTAAATGCTTCGGCGAGGCCATTTGCCTGTGGATAGTATATGGTAGAGTACCGCCACTCAATCAACTATTTAGCGGCAAGCCGGTACACCTTCTGTGACTTTCATGCTGGTCCATTATCCGAGATCACACGATTTGGAACCCCGAACCTGTAAATGATATGGTGCTCAAAGAAGCCTACAACGTTGTCAGCCTTGACTTCCCTTAAGGGTACGGCCTCTGTCCATCGAGAAAAATAATCAGTGGCTGCCAGGATGAATCTGTGTCCTCGCCTTGAGGGTGGCTCAATAGGCCCGATCACATCTGTTCCCCATGCTGCAAATGGCCACGCGGGGACTGTGGGGTGTAAAGGACTTGGAGGTCGATGAGGTATTTCACCATGAATCTGGCATTGGTGACATTTCTTGGCGTATTCAACGCAATCCTTAGCCATTTTAGACCAAAAGTAGCCCATGACTTTCAATTTGTGGTACATCTTCGGGCCAGACTGGTGTGCACCACACACCCCAGAATGCACCTCTTCCATAGCTTTTTGTGCCTCTTCATCTGATAAGCACCTCCGCCACATGTGGTCATATGACCTTCTGTATAGAATATTGTTGTGGAATAGATACAGCGAGAGGCGCCTCCGAAGTTCTATCTTTTTCGCTGGATTATCAGGACCATATTAAAAGTGCTCAATGAAAGGGAGCCTCCAGTCTTGATGTTCAATTGATGAATGGTCTACTTGCGCAGATTGGCAGGCACCCTTCTGGAACAATGTCGAGCATTGATGGTAATAAGAACCTCTGCTCAACGCGGATGTTTGCTTCTCCCTCCAAAGGTAGAGTCAGAGCCGCAGCAAGCTTTTTGCTAAGGCATCAGCCTCGGCATTTCCTCGTCGTGGGACATGGTTGACTTCGATAAATGCAAACTTTTCCATGAGATTCAGAACCATGGTATGGTAGGGTACGAGTTCTGGCTTCCGAAATAGATCCCTTTTACTTGTCGGATGACAAGCTGTGAGTCTCCATATGCATACAAGTAGAATATCCCCATGTTGAGGGCTGTGACTAATCCGAAGATAAGAGCCTCGTATTCAGCTTCATTATTCGAACACTCCTGTTTGAGAAGCGAGAAGGAGTGATATATGACCCCTTTTGTAGGAGTAACGAACACAACTCCCGCACCTGCCTTTCGCCTAGGGGTATTACCGTCAATTGCTGGCAAGGTGCGCGATGCGCCATCAAAGTACATCTGCCAATGGGGGCTGATGTGTTCTACCACCATCACCTCTTCGTCTGGCAGATCTGTTATAAGGGGTGAGTCATCTGGGATCGGGTGAGCAGCCAAGAAATTGGCAAGAGCCTGCCCTTTTACTTCTTTTTGTAGGACGTAAGTGATTTATTAAAGTATGTCGTTCACGGTACATATCATATTCAGCCAGAGCCGCTCCCGTATAAGGAGCGAGGTATTGGTTTGTAGCAGGTGAATCCGCCGTTTCAGCTACGACAATAGTGTATTCCAGGAGCCGGGTTCAACATCAAGAGCAAATGCAGATGCAGTGACACGCTTCTCATTATAAGCAGAGACGGTTGGTTTTGCACCTTCGCTTCTGTCGGTTCCGCTTGGTGTTCAGTCATCAGTCCCGCCCTTCTTTTGAAGCTGGTTTCCGCCTCCACCATTTAAATTCTTTCTCAGCTTTTTGTATGTATGGTCCGTCACTAAAGGAGGATGCTTGTGGAAAACAAAGCGTTAAAGGTGTACACCCGGTCCGGTACGTAGGAACCTAAATGCCTATTATTGATTGGGATTGGAGTATAGCCGACCAGAGCTGAAGGGAAGCAGTAATCTCCGGATCTACATGCAAAGATCTGGGGTGGGGCATTTTCACAAAGAGGTGGCATGCCACCTTGACCCCTCTCACCCAGAACCAGAATGGAGTTGTCGACCATATCCAAATCACCTCCATTCGGCTTTGAAGAACCTTCTGATTCTATTCCATTTAGACTTTTGCATTTTTTTCCCAAAACCGGACGGATCTCTGACCTTTTCTCTCTACCAGAGTCAACCCCTCATCAACCACGCTCTCTCCTACATTTTCTCGAAGAGCAGATGTGCCTTCTTTCGCAACCCAGACCGGCTTTGTAGGACACTGCGCCTCACAATGGCAAAAAAAAAGACTGACACGTATTGCACACCGGCGGTTTCCACTCAAGTTCTACAACTTGCTCTATCTGATCACCATTCTCTAAAACTACACTCAAACTATTTGAGATAGGATCTTCGGCAGAAATCTCGACACTTCCCCTCGCATAGCTTTTCCGGTACACCCAGCTTGCCTTATTGAACCTTAAAGATTGGCAGGCAACCTCTCGAAGTCCGTCGAAGAATCCACGGTTCATGAACCATTTCCTATCTCGCTTAGACAAGGTCGGATCTCTTGGCAACCTGACTCTCTCCTCTTTCAGTTGAAGGGAAGTCCGACTTGAACCCAGACTCTCGCTACCTGAACTTGAGACTCTTCGACTACCGACCTGGGACTACTACTCTTTTTCAAAACCTCTAGTCTTGCGGCACAGATCTCTACCCGCCTACCGATCCACCAGCTGACCTGTGCTTGCTGCCACTTATCGTCCCACCTTAGAAAGATGTGTTGAATATCCCCTTTCTATCATAGTAGCTCCGGTTATGCGTCTTTGGTTGCTTGACTAAAAAAGTGTGCATAGCTTTCTTTTTCTTTAGTAACTGGCTATAGAATTTCCGGTAGGGTTGGTTGAACACTGCGCTTTATTAAAAAAAGAAAAAGAAATTCCTTTTATTAATGTGTCTTTAATGAGATATTACGCAGGTTGACCGACACACGTCCTTACCTTATCCGGGGTAACTAACCCTAACCCGGTGTGGCATTCCACGATGTATACCGTCTTTTCATCGGACTATGATCCGTAGAAGAGACTGGAAGGCATACAATTTTGTAAAAATTTGTCCGCTCAAAACTAACTAAACTTATAGTATTTACGTGCGGAAACGCTCATACTAAGAGTATACTATACTCCATTTTAGTATAGTTTAGTATGAGTCGATTGATTGAGCTCCTTCTGCTCCTGACTCTAGCCCTTTTTATGACTTTCATAGTCATCAGTCTATCTCATTATGTGAACGGTATGTACCGCAGCTTTTCAATATACCCATGAATGTGGGTTTGCGGTGGCAGCCCGTCTGGACTGCGTCTCCTGTCCCATTCAAGTATGGCCCTGGGGATATTTTCTATCCCTTTGCCCCCTATGATGTGGGATTTGTTTTCAATATAAATTATGGGATAAGGCTGTTCTCTTAGGGGCGCAGGATCCCGGCCGACCAGGGGCGATTTCTCGCATCTGGTTGTTTACAGTGGCGGCTTACATATTTCAACTCTTCTCATATTTCTTTCTTCCCCGTATTATCTATCCTTGTAAAGGGGAGTCAGATCCGGACTCTGAGTCGTATCCGTGGTCGGTCTACTCGTTACCCGCCAATTTGGAGTCGCGATTCTCTGTCTCGGCAGCGGTTTTCACATCTGTGCTTACTCTTTCTCGTTGATTGGGCCCACTTCCCGCTGATCAAGTGGTCTACCTACCGTTAATCTTTTTTCCACGGAGGCTGTCCATACAAAGAAGGCTACTTTGGATGGTACAGGATTGCCCCAGAGACAAATTTGGTGGCAGGTTCCTTACCCACCGGAAGAAAGAACGGACTGAGATCTCTCGCGTCCCAAATCCAACGGCGGCTGTCCTCCACTGCAGCTGGTTTGGGATGCGTGTCCAAGCGGGCTAAGAATGTTGAGTCGGCCTCTGTTCTTCCAGCAGTGCTTTCCAATGGGAGCTTTAGCTCTTTCTTTCAATTCATCCTCTTGTGCCGTGAGTCAAGCGAGTCGGGAAGGCATGCTCAACTACGGGGTCGGGCAGCAGCAGAAAGTCGGTCTTCTCTGAAGGAACAAAGGGAGGTAGAAGAAAGCAGGGCAGTCAATCCCGATGAATGTTTTCTATTGCCAGACGGATTGGACTTTAAAGAAATAAGTTCCAAAGCGGGAAGAGGCGCAAGGTACGCTTACTTTTCTACTTAATATGCCCATGTGTGCCCGGAGAGCTTTTGCTTTTGGCTTCTTTTTAGTGGCAAGTCGCAGCTTTCGAAATGGTTCTTTCCCTTTCTACTATTCCCGTTACTATATATATATATATATATAGGGCCGGCCGGCTGCTTATTCAACCAAGGCCAGCTTCTTACTCAAGACAAGATGAAGAAGTGACTGATAGGTGCACACTATGGCTGCAAGCCAATCACTCTTCTGAAAATGCGCTTTACACGGCAGGGGTTAGGAGCGTGAGTTCTCTTCAATTGGGCTCTTCTTCTTTGCAACCAAGGGCCTACCAACAGATTTGACCTAAGCTATCTCTATTCGATCGATCAGTCTATCAAAGCTGCAGTCTGACTACTGGCTCTTTCTATTAAAACAAGGAGAAAGGTGTAAAGGGGTGGGTATCAGGTGAATGTAGGAACTCTGCTCCCTAGAATTCATGCAGAATTCTAGTTAATTACGTTTAACGTGTGCACTGTTCACACTATAAACAACCCCCGATTAAGCTGGCAGGTTTTCATAACATATGTGTATAAGGATTGAAGGAAAGATGTCCCATAAGGTCATGGACCAAGTGCCAAGTCTATGAGTGACACAGGTCCTGACTATGTATCATCAACCTCGAGCCAAAGGGCTCGGAACCTCGACCTCATATGAAGTCGGTAATCAAGTTTAACATTTTTGATTGGTAGTAGGGTTCACAAGGAGAATATAGCAACTTGCAGAAGTCGAATCCGACACCGAAAAGGTTGTCGGCTGCTCTGTGGAAAACCTCGCCCTTCACACTTAGCTTGGTGAGCAACAGAGCGGAGTCGAATTTCATTTCCGATCAGATGATAGATTAAACTCTTCTCTTTTCCGACACCAGAAGGGTCCTCAGAGAATGTATAAAAGCAGGGCAAACTCAAATCCGACGTTAAGAATAGAATCAAAATCCTCAACGGTCGGCAAAATGACTAAGTCCCGGGTTACACCTCCGGTTCGGGTTTTGAATTGTCATCAAGTTATACATCGGAATCAATATCCAAGGCTTTGGGACGACGAGAGAATGAATGAGGATCATTCACTCCCAAGTTATAGGGGACCCGGCAGCCTCGGCCAGCTTCATAACCCGGCCGGAACAAATAGAGTCGGATCTGAATTCGAAGGCCTTACGAGAAAATCAGATTCAACCTCTCCACTCCTAGTCAGCGGAGGAATCAGGGAGAATGTCGAAACGGGCATGAAACTCAATCGGTCCCAAAAGAACGTGACGGATACTATAGTGTCGGACATTTAGTTTAAGATTTTTAGATGTTACTAAGAATCGTGTATAACATGTTGCAACTTTCGGATCTCAAGTCCGACGCCAAAAAGGGCGTCGGCAAGTCGTTATCAGATGCCTGCTGCATAGTAGTTCTGGGACTTAGTGTGCCGACTGTCTCCCCGAGTCGGGTTTCCAGTTTCGGCTTTACAGAGACTCACAATCTCAAACTAAAGGTCTGAGACGACAGATGGGCTTCAGAGAAGGGTCAAACAATCCTTAGAACAAAGTTCCGACCCCCGGGTGAATTACAATAGAAAATCCGACCTCCTCGCCCAAGAGCCCGACTTGAGCGGCATTCAATTCAGTCTCCAGGGTCAAGTTGAATCTTAGCTGACGAGGAAATTCTCGTCCACATGAACGGGACGGATGTCAGAATCCAAATTCTGGAAGTTAAGTCCTTGATGTGTTAACGGAACAGCCATAGATTCTCCAAGTCGGGTTTTAGATTCAAGTTGTATTAACCATAACAATTTAATGTTTTGATCATCCTCAAACTCTGTTCTTCAAAGGAGTGCGAGAATACGATCAAGGGTTTTTTGGTTTCCCTTTAGAGCATAAACCAACGTCTCGCCCTGACGGGTTTCTTTGTAACCGCAGAGCGCTTGCGTTTGCTTTAACAAAGAAGAAAGTCGGCCAGGAACGTCCCGTAAAGTCATGGGGCTGCCATGACCCAGGGAATTATCCCGCTGGTCTCTGTCAGCCTCGGTAATCACCTGCAAGTGTCGGCAGTCTCTTCTTCCTTTACTCAGATCTTGGCGATCGCCTAACGGGCTCTGGCTGTCTTCTTAGAGGGTAGACTCTTCTCCTCTTTCTCTCTTTTTTCGTGTATCCGTCTATATCCTGCGGCCAAAGCCCTGATCTATTTATAGGCATAGCCGATAAACCACTGCCGTCGCATGAAGTAATCCGACGGCAGGATCACGAATCCGACTCAGGAAAGGATGAAGTAAAATCCCGCTAGGGCTCTCCACTTATCGTGGAGGAAAGAATACCCTATGTGATTTGGGAATCCCGGACTGTATTTATCTCTTCATTAGAGAGAGCTTATCTCAAATAGGAAGGTTCAGGCTAACTACCGCCCTTGCGGTAAAACTAATCTCGACCCGACTCAATTAACCCGGGTCGGTAATTGGCCTTAGTCACTTGTTTCACTCCGGATTAGGTTCGGCCAATCAAGGACGGAGGAATCAGACACTGCAGCAGCATGAAATGCAATGCCGACCTCAAAGGATTCGGTGGTAGGGCTTATAAAAGGGTCCGCCGACAACATACGGCGGTTTAAGCTATATCACCGACTACAAAAGAATATTGGCCATAAGGCCTTGATAGAAAGTCATATGATGCCGACTTCTCGTTCAAGGTTATGGAAGCCGTCTTCGAATAAAAATCCGACGTCGGTTTCCAAATCCGACAGTGGTTCGTAGAGAAAGTCCGCCTGCTAGTATGGCGGTGCAAGTAATTCTCGCCGGCCTAAAATAAACGGCGGTAGTGGGATAAGCAGAAGGACTAAAATGCCCCTCCCGCTTTCCAGGTACCTCAGTGTTGACAAGGTACGCTAAATGTTACCTTACACGGATTGATCACGGTAAAAGAAGTGAGACGTGCCCTGCACTGATAAATTAAAACTTACTATCTATATAGATAACTTCCTTACGCTAGCTCCGTTCTAACTTCGATGAGCTGCTTTTGTTCCTGCGTTAGCCCGGAGGAGATACTGGCAAAAGGCACATCCCTTGCTCGTCATTCTATCTCAGTATCTCTGCAGGGGATGATGAGTCATCCGCATACCGGTAGCAGTCAAGACATCAGCCTTCCGGGCCCTCGGAGTCCGTCACGTCAGTCGTCTGACTCTCCTCCCTCCCATTCGCTTCTGGTCCAGCAGAAGATGGCACCATTGCTTCCTGAAAGGAGAGCGATGCTGTCGGCTGGGATGACATAATAGGGAGCGGCATCTCCAATACAGCACCAAGTGTCCGCCCTTAAAACCTCGTGAAAAAGTGTCTTCCGCTTCCTCATTTCGGATTTAGTTTGAAGCCGTAGAGACCCTTTTTCTTACGCCGCTACCCCTTATAGAGTAGAATCAATCCACTTTCAATTGGCGTGCACAACTGAAAGAAGGATTGCCTGGTTCAACCATTCATCATCTCTAAACTCCTCAGGCAAATGACAGCCGGAAAGGAGCGAGCAGCCGAGCTGCGGAACATGGTTCCTAAGAAGATTAGAATGGAAGAAAACCGCGCAGAGGTGATTTCGAAGACTCATCTTACGCTATTTCAAAAAAGAACAAGAATTCCAAGGATTTCACTAGATTTCACCAGAAAAAGTTTGTTTGCAATTCCAAACCAAAAAAAAAAAAAACAATCGGTACCATTATACTCCTTCTCACAATCCCTCCTCAAAAGGAACTCCGACCCCTTCTAGAACAGCTATTTTGAACACTCTTCATCAGATTCGAACCAATATCAAAACGACTTTCCATTTTGTAGATCGTGACGTAAATTATCACCTCGTGGTCGACGTTTCAAATGTTTTCACACTTCTAAGTGTGAATGAAACTTTCTCAGAATCTCGGCCCTTTCTATATATAGGGAATCATAAACTTCCTCCTCCCACATAAGTATCTCAACCGACATTGTACAGCCAGTCGCTTAAAAAAAGCGGATCTCAAGAAAACAACACCCCATACTGGGAAACCGATTCTGATAATGCTAAACTAAGAACAATAGCAGCCAGAGAACGCTTTGACTTTAGCTGCATTGTTTAATTTGAGCGGATCAAAAGAAGGTTCCTCTGTTGAAAACAAATCCTTCGCTACTTTTTTAAGTGGTTCACCGCAATCACAGGGGCTACTCACTTGATGAGTGCTACATATGTGATCAACAAAGGTATCTTTGACCACTCTCGAAACCAATTCGTGATCGGGAGAACAAAGAACCGCCGGTCTCTCCAGCAAGAGGTCAGGAGCCAAACCCCACCATGCAGAAAAGCCAATAATGAGACAAATAGCTAATACGAACCGAAGATCTCTACAATAGGAGTATACAATCGCATCTCCCAAAGTCAACTCCTTGATTCGAGAAGTCTTTCGTTGGATATCTGCGAGTCCCGGTTTTCTATCCGGCGACCGCAGCTAGGGAGTTCTTCTTCTTCCTTCATCTATTTTGAAAGGAAGTTGACAACAATTAGCAGTACAAGCCAGCCATGGACCAACTGCATACACAAATCTTCTTACTCCTCCGCTACCCTCTAGTCTCACCCATAAAGGGGGGCGATTACTTCGGTTAGATGAGTTCCTATTATTCATTCTTACTTGAGGCACCCTTGAGGTCAATTTGGAGAATAGAGGAAACATTGTGAAAGTGCAATTGGTTGTAGAGAAATTCCAATGTTAACTAACGCCTCACGGAGAAGGCTAAGGTACCCCGTTTAACTCCTAACAGTTAGAGGGCACCACCCCCTCCTGGTCTGACTTGAATCAGACCATCTTGATCAAGGGAGATAACCCCTCCTGTGAAGTCAAACGCCGTTCCCCCCGGCAAAATACAAGTCAGCTGCCCAACTCAACCTAATTGCACGAATAGTTCCAGAAAGCTTTCAGCCCCCACTTCGCCTCCTCTTTTGAAATAGCAATGAAACCCTCCGTGCTATAGCGCGCATACCGCTATTTTGGGAATTTCGCCTCGAGGGAGCGGTCCAGCTCATCAAGATAGAAATTGATCAAAAGAGAAGCTAGGAAAGAGGCGTCCGGCAGACCGATGCCTTTCGTCGACCAATCTGTTCCATCTTTGTCTAGTATCGGCAGACTCAACAATGAGTGATAAAGCTTTAAAATATATTCATCTTGGACACCCATTTTTAGTTTTTTAAGGATTTTATCATGAGAAATTTTAGCCCTAGACAGAGAAAGGTCAAATCGAAGGAGCACCTCCACTCTTCCCCAGCCCACTATGGCCATTACATAATCCTCAATATTTCTGTCTTCCCTCGAAGGAATTCTTCATTCTTGTAGAAGAAGGGAGGATTCTATTCTGCAGTAGACTTTGAAGAGCTACTAAGACAAGTTCGTCCTCAGGATGAATATAAAGAGCCAAGGAATGACTGGGTAGTCCCTGCAAATTCACAATGTATGAGAATCTCTCTTGAATCGGATCCCCTCTCTCTCAAAGGAAAATATACGTGATGGGGATAGCGCATAAGTACCATTCAATACGGACTGTTGAATAGCTTTCACTTCCTCTTCCTCCAAATGCTGAATAGCCCTCAATCCGTTCTCCCTCAACTCCATAGAAAATCTTTCCCTAAAATAAGCGAATGCCTCTCCAATCTCTTTCGCAACAAAAAGACGATCGTGCAGTTCCATGATGCTTAAGTCACATGTTTTTGCCCTTATTCTGGGCTTCGCCACATCGAGGCTTGGGGAGTCAAACCCCAATTCTTCCACGACCCCTACAAATCGCGAGCAAGAAAGAGACTGCTCACTTACTAGATTTTTATCTCATCGTCCGAAACTGTGGGGCATTTAGGCCGCCCTCTAGCCTAGAAAATCCTCCCTTACTTACTATCTTTCTTGTCAGAAATAGCGGGGCGGGAAAGCAAGAGGCAAGTGAACGGATTGACTAAGCCAATCATGAATGACCACCTAAGGAAGCGGCTAGGCTAAGGCTAAGAAGAGCAAGCAAGGGTGGTCTACGATCAGCCGGCATCTCGTATGCACGAGAAGGCAGACTTGCTTGGTAGCAGGCTTTCGAGCGAAGAGACCAGAAAAGATTAGTAACAAGAGAAGATTGGTAACCTCTTTCCTCTTGTACCGGTCTTAAAGTCCCTACTATTAGTGGGGCTAATCAGAGAGCCGCTTACTTGCTTGTGTGCCAGTTCATGTTCGTATAATGACAAAGCCAGGAAAGAAGAGCTAACCGTTCAACTCCTACTCCTATTTCTTTCTTTCTCGATGCTTTTCAAGGAAAAAAGATAGCACTTAGGAGAGCTATTAAGGGCTTTCTTTCCTACTCAGCTTGGGTCGTAAGTTAGCCGGCCATACCGCTTACATGCTATTGGTTTCGGTACCTACCAACTCCAATTCGGTCAGTGTTCAGTTAGTGCTCACCCGACCATTCTTCTCTCGTACTCTCCCCAACAATCTGTATTTCGCAACCTATTTTTAGCTCGTCATCAATCAGTTCACTAACTCTTGCTTCGTGGTTCAACTCCTTGCAAGGGGACCAGACTCTAAAGCCATTTTGGTCGGCCTTATTTGCAATTAAAAAAAAAGAAAAATAAATGGAAAATAAAGAGAAGAAGCCGAAGGCTCTTGCTGCGCCAGACCTAGAGTTGGTGTCTAGGGTCGTTAAGGACACCTTTGTAGACCGCGTTTGACCGTCATCTTAGTAGTCCATGTGACTGGGGAGAGCCCCTTTATAGGGCGGCTAAGGACCTATTCCAGGGGCAGCCTGCCTTCGAACCGCGCGGGGTAAAAAAAAAAAAGAGGGAGGGTAAAGGCCTTGTTAGTCTTCGCAGCTTGCATGGTGCTCAGTATAGCACTTGTGGAATCCGTTTCCAAAAAAGGCATTCTTCTTCAAAACTAGTTCAGTTTTAGTTTGGTCCTAGTCTCAGAGCGTAGATAAGTTATCTATGCAAAATCCCAAGTATTTCTTGGCCTAAACGGTCAGTGACTTAACTTAACTTGTCTTTTGTTAATCAATATCCTATAGGGAGAGAAGACAAGAAATCAAAACTAAGTCCCGTGGAGTTGATTACCCCGCGGGCGGAACTAGAAAAAGAAACAATTAGTTATGATGCTTCCTATCCTTGCGAAAAAGTGTGTGCACGTATTAACTAGCAGAAATAACACTGAACTGAACCAGAATATAACAAGCACCTCGAGAGCGGGAACACACATGGTACCAGCGAGGGGAATGATGCCGAGCAACAGTAGTTGTAGTAATATTACGGTTACGGTAAATCCAACAGTGCAAGTCGAAAGAAGTAACACATGGGCAGGAAAAACATTATTTGATAAACAGATGGGGCGTCACAAGCATCTAATGAAAACCCCTTTAACAAGGGGAAAGGGCGTCAAGGCCACGAAGATTGTGAAAGAAAGAACCGGCCTTTTAGTTGAAAAAAACTAGAGCAAACCCAAGCAAAAGCGAGATGGCAACGGCTAAAATCACCCGAGAGAGAGGAGTAGGAAATATTCTAAAAGAAGGCAGGCACGGTAAGGCCGCTTCTCAGGAGACAAGAGAGAAGCATTAGGATAGAGCAGGGGAATCCGGTAGTCTCCGGGCAAGAGCAGTCCATAGTAGAAGCTCTGCAAATTATTTGACCGGCGCTATGTATTGGATGTATTTTGTGGTGGGACTATGTACCAGAAGCGTCACAGACACAAGTGCTAAATGAGTTACAACGGTGGGAACAGGGAATTAGCAGTACCTGTGGGGGACAGGTAACGAGTGTAGGAGAAGAAATAGGCACAAGAGTAGCCGAAAGCAGTAAGTCATTTAGTGAAATTTCATCTGAAATGCCGCAGGAAAGAAACCCGAGGAGCATAGCAATGTGGGTGGCAGGGCTAACAAACGCATTCGCTATCTCCATAGCGGCCGCCAACATGGTAAGGGTAGGAGGAGCGATGGACCTCTGTTTCTGGAAAAGAGTGTACTACGCGAGAACAGCCCCTCCCGCTTTCCAAATTTATCGCCACATTAGACGGCTTGGATAACAGACCCGCCCAATCGGGCGGTCAGACTTTTGCCACGCACTGGCGTGGCCTATTTCTTACGTGTCTATTCCTCTCGCTTGATCCTTTCGTTCCCATAATAGAGTCTTCCATCCGGCCTCCTCTTCCTGACTTAGAAAAGGGATGTCAAAAACTTAAAAAAAAAAATAGAATTATAAAAATGAAAAAAGGATTTTCTTTTTTCATTTTTCAAGAAAGATCAAAAAATAGTTATTTATTGTTATTTGTTGATCTGATGGTCTTAGAAGGAGTACTAAGACAAAAAGGTATTGCTACCCCAAGTATAGTAAATCCTTCCCAATCCTTGGGGTGTTCAATCCCAAGAAAGGAACCGGTTAGGAACCCAAATAAGAAAGGTAAGTCACTAAGGTGACCTGGTTCTTGGTCACAAGATAGGTAACAACTAACCAAAGAACCCCTTCAATTTACTTAAAATCGTAAACTTTCAATAGAAGGTCAAAACGAATCCTGGTGGGGTTTTAGACTAAACACCAACCTTTTCGATTTACTTCAAGTAAATTGAAGTACTTTCAAAAAAGATAATCCGATTTAGGATATACGCTAGAAAAGGGTGATAAACACCGAAATACAGCTTGTCTGGATGTCTAAATCAGACTATACCTGCCATACAAGCTACCATAAAGAGTCAACCTTATGATAGAAAGTAAAATAAGAGATAACATAAGTATAATGTCTCAATAACCTTTAATAATAAAGGTGATTGAAGCAAATACACGCAACTTAGAGAGAGATAATTGATAGCCCACTTGGGGCACCAAGTCTCAAACACTAAGATTACATATATCTACTACCACTAGTTAACTAGAGACTGATCCTAACCTTTAACTCTATTTCTAGAGCCAAGAAAATAGAATACAATCAATAGTCAACCAGTTACCTATGGTGACATTGACTTTCAATCTCCCCCTCAATTCCTTCTTGGTCAACTCCCTCCAGAAATTGGAGTTAAATGATCTACTCCACACGATGGCAGCCTAAAAGCCTACCCGGTTTCGGCCGGGATAGGGGCAAGAATTTTAAAATCCATCATAAAAGGTGGGTTATGTAAACACACTTAAGTACAACCTTAGAAAGAGCTAGCCCTTCACAATGCACTTACGTGCACTACAAAGAGACTTTAAATCAGTCCTCGACTCAAAAGGTCATTCCTTTAAGACACAACTTTCATCATGCCTAAAGGCAAGCCAACGGAAAACCAAGTTCACTGTTCATCCTCCTGGTGAAAAGAGGAGTATCCAGGAATCCAAGAAGAGAGGGACACAAAATGTGCAACATTTTAATAAAACCATGTTGTACACTGTGCAGCAGGTAGTTTATAACACATGGACTATTTGGTGAGACCATCAGTGGCCATGAGATCACAAAATGATCTCAAGAGCCTGGGAGCATTCTAAAGCTCCCTGCCACTTGATCGGTCGAAACCGACCTTCAGTCACCTTGTTATTTTTCTATTTTTTATTTTTTTGACCAAGAGCCGTGTATTACACTTTTCCTGTCTCACAGTCGGTAATTAGAACTTGTGTTTTACACATGTTTTATTACCTATTCTGTGTCCCTTAGTAGTTTTCGGGTCACTCTTGTTTCACCAAGGAGTGATTCGGGACACTGGCACAGAGGGTTGTTGATTCGGCTTCGGGTATAATAATATATATTGCCAAAAGTTTTAGACAAAAGGATGTATGTATGTCCTTAGTCTGTGAATCACTACCTCTGGAACAACTTTTCCAGTGGTGTTAGTGGGGTAAATCATGTCTGATACGCACTTTGATGGTTTTGTAAAGTAGCCTTTCCCCTATATTGGCTGAAACCATACGGCTCCATCAAGGCGAGAGGATGTGACCAACCTACGCATCATTTAGAGGGTTTAGTCTGATTATTATGGGAGGTTGAGAGTGGCGTGTTAATCGCTATAGGTGACTATACCAGTCAAGGATTGTCATGACCGGTGTAAACTGGTCTGGTTCTGTCATGAGTCCAGAATATGGATTTCATGATCGGACCTAATCCTTTGATTGGGTGGTTTGCAGTGTGTGTTGTGTAATGTTAATTTGAAGCTATGGTGACCGAAAGGTCCCTAGATTACTGCTCTTTAAGATTATGCAATGCTACTTCAGTTGTCAGCTTATCTTAAAGTTGGCGATTGAGGTTTTCGCGCTTCTCTCTTCTATCTACCCTACCATCCAGTAATTCTGGTGTGGTATTAGGTAAGACAGGAGTGCTCTGGTTTGAACATCCAAGAGCCCAAAAGGCGTTTTCTCAGATCAGAGTACCTATCAAGGGTAATTCTCTAGTAGACCAATCATAGACTGGAGATAGAGGGCAGATTAGTCTGACCTAAATCTTGGTCTGTTTTGGCCTTGATTATCAGAAGGTTTGTGATTTGGTATTATTGGAGAGCTCTTAGATGGTTGTCACCTATCTTATGTATAAGGACTGGGTCATCTTATGATGACTCTATAATCCTTGGTTGAAAGTTGAATACATAGTCTCTGGTTCCCCCCTGGGGCCTGAACAGCCCTGGGATCGGGAGGAGTACCATTTACCTGGAGGGGCAGCAATGTCTCTCTGGGTGAATGCCTCACATAGGTCAGTCAGATATTTTTTATTTTCTTTTTTCATTTTTATAGTACTTTCGATCCCATAAGAGGAACTCCTAAGCTTTGGCATACAATGGTTAATTGGAAGAAAGCGATTCTGCTCAACTCTGATGTTGGTGGTTTAAGCCGGATTCCTAGCTACAGCTAGACGGATGTCATTCTCCCTTCTGGTTAAGTCCCGGTGCGGCGTCACCGACTGTGACCGGCATAAGAAAGAACGCATTTCACATCAAACGAAAGATTAATGCAGCTCCTTAAGCCCACCGAATTCTCCTTGTGCTTCATGACAGGTTTGTCTTACCTTCCTCACATGATTCGCCTACCTTCGCCTGTGACTCTGCTTGCTTCGCCGATTATGGGGATTGGAGATTAGCTGGTTCAACTTGTTATAATGCCGGTACTGATGTTCCAATGTGTGCTTCAACCGGGGCCCCCAGAGGGGTAATTAATCAGAAAGATGAAAATGGCTTTTCATTCGACTTCCACACAGGAATGCGAGCCAGCTGGCGAAGAAGTCAGACCAAGCCCCGAAAGACATAAGCTCAGGCATTCTATTCTAATCTCTGCTGGTTCAGTTCCTCATTATCCCATTGGTTGGGTCGGTCCTAAACATGTTCAGATAGACCGACCCGTCCTACTATACTAAGTAAGGGAACATCCGGCACATCAAGCTAAGATGACTCTGAAGGAGGTTGTTCTCGGAACTTCATTATTTGAGTGAAAGGGTAGGGGAAAGAGGATTTTCTAGTTCGAAAGGGGGAACCAGTCTTTCTTTATCCCAGTGTCGGTGGAAGAGAACAATTGCTTGTTTGAAGTTCAGCCTTAGCCTTAAAGAGAGAATTCCGCATTTATCGGTAAGCTTTCCTTTTGCCTTTGAATGGATTTTCCGTATTGCAAAAAGAAGTAAGGTCGAGCAGCACTAGTTCCGACCGAGAAGCAGATCCCAGCTTAGTATCAGCATAGGTAGCGGCACCAGTACCTGTTATGGAGGAGGCAGTCCAGCCAGGCCGAGAACGAAGCAGGTCAGAAAAGAAGATCTTCTTTCCGGAGCCCGCCAAGCCAGTCCAGTAAGCAAGCACAAGTAGCAGTTCTATCAGGAAAGGGAGGCGCTTCAAAGAAGCTATATCTCTATTCTCGACAGCCTCTGGCGCCTCGCTTATGCACGTAACAATCCGCAGAAATGTCAAATAGACTTCGCCCCGATGCCAATTCGAAGAAGAGTTGCAAGGAACCTTATCAGATTGGGGACTCGGCACCTTGGTCATTGTCCTATAGTATAGAGAGAGAAAAAAAAAAAAAGGCCCATCTTTTCCATTGCTCTGTACTTTGGATCTGGAAGAATGGATGGGCAAATCAATGGCTGACCTTGGCCGGCATAGTGTCCCTCATGAAATCCAAACTTTCGGCCATGGTAATCTATAGAGCCTCGATCCTGTCTATTCCAAAGACTTTGGCTGAGCAGAATGATCAGAAAGTTTTTTTGGGCCATTTTCGCTAATCGGGAAAAAGAAAGTGACAAAAAGCCATTCGAAACATGGGCAAACAAACAAAGCACTATCTGCCAAGCTGTTATGGAGATTGAAACCAGAGGAGAGCGTTGGAGAGAAATACTGATTTGGATGCCAAAAAAAAAAGCTCTGGCATTGAAAGCAGAACCAACCTTTTCGGGATCTCCTGTCTGGAATAATATACTTCAATAGGACTTATTACGGAGTCCACAACGTGGATACCAGGGAACAGTAGAAGCATTGAACGGTTTTTGACCCAGCCAGCAGTACCAGATTGTTGACTGGTGGCATTGCACTACTCTCACTCTTCGTTGACAACTCAGCGAATGAGCCTATGTACGTACGTACGCTGTACGCTCGCTAGGAAAAATAGATAGGTCAAGGACAGGATAAGGGTGACGAGAGCGTAGAACGAGACCCCCAACCAATGACACTCTTTCCTATCCCTATCCCGGTCACGGGGCTTGTTGCGCAATTGCTTCTTCTTCCTCTAGACCCCTGGGGGATTTCTCTTTCTTCCTTGCCACTCTTAGCAAGCTGCTTTAACGCGAGTCTTTCCTTAAGATGAAGAAGTGGATAAGACGAGATGTGCACTGTTCGCAGTCTTCTCTCGCCCGTCACTGGAGAAGCAGATCCACAACCAGAACCAGAAGCAGGGATCCGGGAAGACAACCCAAGCGTCAGAAGCAAGACTTAATTTTTGCTTTCCTTGATCAACTGGCCGTCAATCCTTTCTTCGACCTCAAGAGATTGAACAAAGAAGCCCCATTGATTGGATATGGTTCCATCTCCCAGTGGTGAGCAAAGAACAGCCCCCCGGTCCGGTGGTCTAGCCTTGTCAAAATGGCTGCAACATCATGACTTTCGGGATGATGCTGACGCTACAAGTACAAGTCCGCCTTCGAGGTGCGTGCCTTTCAAGCCCTTCTTTCCATAGTGCTTCTTCCCATTGAGCTTTCTCTAGCCTCACCGGAATGTGGTTGTGTACAGCAATCGAGAACCAGTGGAATCAGTGATAAAATGCACTAGTCAAAACCCTTCTTCAACCTTTGGTCCTCAAGGTGGGGAAGAGGACCGAACGGAACCTTAGTGGCTGGGAAAGAGAGATCCCGCGGAGAAGAAAAATGGGATTATCTTCCGATTCTGAAAAAGGCAAAAATAGGGGCAAAGTCAACCTAACCGCTTACCTTTTCGTAAGCCGCGCACTTTAGGCCAGGCCCCTTACTATAACCAACCTCACTGATCCCACTCAATCTTTTACACCGATGTTTCGTACTCTCTCGACCAGGTCATCATAAGAAAATACTGCAAAATCTTTCCGAAATGAGAGAAGGAGGGAAGGCGCGCTAGCGCGCTACAACTAACAGCCTGCTGAAAAACGCAAGATTAGCGCTAAGAAGCAACCCTTGTTTAAGTACTAGGGTCCCAGCCCAACGTTGTTGTACTTGACTTGACTCTCCCCCGCTTGCTGCTCGCCTCAGCCAGACGTGGCTTATGTAGTGGTCGGCATTCAATCGTGCTCCGACTGATGGGCCCCCCACTGGAGAAAGGTTGAGGGGTCACCTTTGGAAACTGTCGTGACGCTTTGGTGACGAAGGTCACCGGGGTTCAATTGGATGGATTCCGTGGTCGTCTCTGACTCCCGGAAACTCAATCAATATCAAGAACATGTCGTGACCATGACGGTTAGGCTTGGTTGAGTTTGTAAGAAAAGCATAGTAGGTTGAGGGGCTTCATTGATTAGTAAACCTATGGTGCTGGTAAGGTCGGGACCGTGGTCGTCCGTCTCCGGTTTGCCGGCCGATAAGATCACTGAGATTGACCAGCCAGCTGGGTTGGTTTGGCTATTCCTTTCTATTGAAAAGGAGTCAGCTGTCTGCGCGAGTCACCTTCCTTAGGCTCCGAGTCACCTTCTTCTAAGCTCTGCTGGACGACACGGCATTCTCGTTCTATAGGCCGGCCGTACTTGTGATGGTTCCCCAGGATCCAATAAACCCACTTAGGTCTACGTTGCCACGATATTGTTCTATGGAAGCGGGCGGGCTGCTTTTTAGAAGTTCGGCCCGGTTTTTCATTTTTTTACTAAAAAAGGGGGGGAGGGATTGACCTTTCTAACGCATATTCTGTCGTACCGGCATGGCCCCAAAGATTTGTTTTCGATCGGAGCATCAAGCAGCGCAACCCGGTTCTACTTGACTAAGCCCCGTGCTCGTCCAAGGAGGGAGTTTGCTTTACCCAACTCCCCTTTTTGATAACAAGGCAGAAACCTCCGACCCGACATTCATGAGTTTCGAATGAAGAGTGCCCCTCTTTTTTCTTCCCTAAATCTTGGATTTTTAAGTTGGTAAAGACCCACCCCTTGTTTAAGTCAGAATGAGTCCCCGAGACATTGGCTTCCGCCAACAGTGAACTATTAAGGATCGCATCCCGCGCATATTCTACATTATAGCCTGCAACTGATTCCGCTTCCGCTTCTGGGAGATCAGACGGAGCTCGATTAGTTTCTGCTAGACGAGGAATAAGGAACATAACCAATACGGGGAACAAGGGAATACCGGACCATATCTGCTTTTGCGCCATGACAATCTCACTCGAATTACAGGGACCTACACATATTAGTACAGTATACCGGGGTCCCCGGCCAGAACCACACGTGCAAGTTTCCCTGCATGTGGCTCGTCCGTGCTTTTTTCCGAGGCGCTGCCTGTGACTCCGCATGGGAGAAGAGGGCTGAACTGCAAACTTTCGTGTTCAGAGCATTGCATTGTCTAAGGGAGTAGGGTGAGTAAGCAGCGCCTACCAAGCTAAGCTTTCGTCGAAAAGGCCTCACTGCTTCCTTTTCGGCGCCCGCCCTTTATTTAGATGTTGGGGCAAGGCAAGCCTGGCTCCCAGCTCCATCTCGGCCGGCATCCAGCTCTCGAGAGGGTGTGGTCCTTGAGCGAACAACTCATGTGCTGTGTTGCCCCAACCCAAGGGCATTTGGTGAGGAGCTACGGTCCGGTGGTTGACAAGCCACTGATCGGAGGCGACTGGAGTGCTTTCATCAAATGATGCATGTGGGCTGAGCCATTCCCATCCCAAGTGGTGGCCCGATTCGGCCTGGCCTGGTCGGGAAGAGATTCTCAATCTCGAATATGCGCACCGAGAATAGATATCTATGTTAGCTAGCGGGGGCGGGCTTTCCTCTGGTAGTCCCGCTGCGGCCTCTGACAGTCCGTCCCCTCTCATCTTTCTTTGGCTATACTTGTAGCCAGCCATATGAGCTCCACATTCAACCCTTTTTCTATTGTTGACTAAAAAGGCACTCATCAGTCGCCCCCTTTCCTATTCAGCTTTGCTTGCCGCCTATTAAGAGAATAGGTCCCGGTTCAAGCGGCCCGCCTTTCATCATCATCTATACCAGCTGCCACGCACGACCCCAATTGAACGATTTCTGCGCCAACAGAAGCAGAACGCGCCATCACCTACAGCCCTTTCCTCTGCCGGGGACTTCCACGAAATGAAAACGGGCGGCATCGTCGTATGCTCGACATTAGTTGCCCTGGTGTATATCCCGGAGTACTCCTATGGCCGATCTGTCACCCATACATTCAGGGCTTGGCCCCGTCCCGTGTGGAGAATGCCCCCCTTACTTACGGCAGGGCTTAGTCAGTTATTTTCTTTTGTCAGAGTGGATTCGGACCGCCACTTCTCTGAAAGCATGGTTCTTGCCTCCCTCTCTCCTCCCTCCTTTGAGCTCGTCCATTCGTTGGGTGATCCCTTGCTCTCACGTTCGAGTGTTTGCTCGTCGTTTAGGCCGGTGAGTGACATTTCTGCTCATTGCAGTCACCTCCGGGGTTCTTCGCACCTGGGTAGTACCAGGACCCTTGTGCCCCGGACTGCACTGCCCGCCCTATGACCCAAAACTCAAAATGAGCCTTGCGACGAGACGCGGACATTCCTCATGCTGCGGTTCCCTCCGGTCCGTTCCCGGGTTGGGTTAGGGGAAGATCCGAGCGATTGCCTTCGCGGATCCAAACGTGCTCACAAGGCGCACAATAAGAATAAGACCAATAGAGACTTCATAAGGGACCATTTGAGCTGCAGATCGTAATGCTCCTAGAAAGGCATATTTCGAATATAGAGGACGTTCCCAACAATCCACGAGAATATAATACCCAACTATGAACCGTACGAGCACGTCCTCTGTCACCCCCACCGCGCTTACGGCTCTATACCCCAACCCAACTTGCTCTGGCCCCGGGTCCTACCGCATCTCTTCCTCGGTAAGCGGACCCTGGAAGCAGGGGGGGTATCCGCTTGGGACTGATAGAAAGCAGCATATCTATTTTGTCCCTCCTGACCGAACCCGCCTAGAAAATCAAAATAGTTGAAGTCCGGTCGCGTCGGAGACATCTTTATCTGATTATGAGGCTTCGTCGTCCGGCTCCTCATAAATTATGTTAGGATCGGCCGGCTCATCCTCGGAATCCGAAAAGAAAACAGAGACAGAACAGATTTGTTTCAATGACATATCTAATCAGACTGAATAGGATGTCGAAGACACGATCATTCACATCAATTTCAGCAGGCAGGAAGGGCGCGGAAGCTACCGTTTAACGAATGCAATGCAAGCAAGGTAGCTTGCTTACTCTCCGTAACGCGTGCGTTGGCGGCAAGGAAGGAGGCATTGGAAAGACTAGACCATACACATTAATTAGTACAAGAAAGAGGCATTCGGGAAGCGAGACCTCGCTTCTGGCGAAGCTTAACGAAGGCCGACCACTACATAGAGACAACTACCAGTCATGAGCAATAGTGAAGCCGTCAGAGGCGGAAGCAGTCGCTTGACGGACGAAGCCGAGCCGATACGATAGGCGGGCGAAGTGAGCGAGACCAAGACGAGCCAGACGTGGAGTGGCGAAGGGGGCCTACTATACGTATACGTAATTTGTAACCTACTAAGAAAAAAAAAAAAAAAGTGAACTATTGAACAGTGTGATTGATCAGACAAGTACCAAGGGCTTTCGGTAGCCTTCTTTCATTTCCGAATTTGCTTGCGAACAGTCCTTGCATTAGTATGAGTTCGTTGACCGCGTAAGGGCGATCCATCTTGATGACGAATTCCACGATAACGAGAAATAGAAATTAATCGTTCGATGTCTGCTCGTTCTCCCCTCTTCAATTCCCAATGAACAAGATGATCTTGACCTATCATTTGTTCAATTTGGTCGATCTGATACTTAGTTAACTCATTCATCTTGATGTTCCCACTGATACCTAATCGATAACGAAGCTGAATGGCTTTTTTAGGTCCAATTCCATCCATTTTTGTTGAGGCAATTCTGACTTGTTCATCGGGAAGTGATCTAGCTCCTGAGATATATGACATTCTTTATCCTTCTCTTTTCCTGGTCTTCTCGGCTGGAATCTACAATGGTTGTCTCCCTCTACTCCCGAACCAAAGACTATATCACTCGAGCGCCAGCAATTTCTCTTGACTATCAAGATCATAGATCACCCCTACCCTAACTAACTATATGCTTCCAGTACTCTAACATAGAAAGAGCTATTTCTTTGATTCTTCCGTGGATAAGAGTGCCGTTCAAGTGTCCTTCCCAACATTCCGTATAGGCGAGAAGGAGCCCGCCTTTATCCGACTTTCTTTATCTATGATAAGAGAATAGATAGATATTTTCTCTTATTTTTCTCTTGTTTTTTTATTTTAGGCTTTGCCTTGTGTGATCTATTGTTTTCAATGTATTGTTACCTTTTTGTTATTCTCAATCTTCCGGGTCTTGCTCTGACTACTGGGGACCCGCACTGAGAGGGGTTTTGCTTTCACACGGAAAAAGAAGAAGATTGATTGTTGTATTTTTTGGTTTCCTTTGAGTCACTGCACTTCACATTTTTGTGGACTCCTTTCACAACAATAGAAAAGATCAAATGAATGCAAAAAGATGTTCATAAGCACCGGCGTCTGCTCGTCTTGGGCAAGGGTTGTTTAGCCTCTGACGCTTCTGCCACTTTAGATTCATAGGCTTTCCTTCATTTTCTTAAGGTCTGGCTTTTGCCTTGGTTGATGGTGCGGCTTTCATTAACACTTCGGGCTTTTTCAGTACAGCTCCTTTTATCTCAAATTACTCGTAGCACGGCAACATCTTTCATTCTATTAAATACCAATAAAAAACCAAACCAACAACCGGAGGTCTGAGCGGCAACATGGAAGGCCGGGAGAATAGCGTGGACACGCCACGATATCCGTAGTGCGGCAGCACCTAATAAATAGAAAATCAAGTAAGGCAATTGAAAGCTTATGACGCGTACTTTGACTTAACAGCTCAACAATCTCCTCTTCTTCATCAATCAGGCTTGCTTGTCAGTAAAGAAAGAGAGATGGGTTTTCTATTTCCATTCTAGTTGTATTGCATTTCTTGAAACCAAACACTGCAATTATTCAGGTGTATAAAATGGATAAGCCTTATCATCTTCACACCTAATAAGGTCATTTTCTTACTTACCTTTGTCATCCGGTCCTCTTCTCCTTCGGAACTTGGACATCAGCTTTGCAGCCGAATGTCCTCAGATGTGAAATCACGGGCTTTCTGCCTGTCCATGCTTCTTTTGGTCTTATGCCATTCAACAGCAGACACCGATGAATAATATTGACTGCCGTGAGGCCAGTTCCCAGTAAGATTTAGACATGCTCTTTTCTGTCATCATGCCCTTTTAACATCAACTTTGCCATATCAACGATTGTTTTGTTCTTCCGCTCTGCGACTCCATTCAGCTTTGGAGTGTAAGGGGCCTGATTCCATTTTGTTTTTGAAAGTCCTGTCTGACGAACAGAAAAAACCTCCATTGTCAGATCTTTCACATAAAATATAGCAAACCCCTTTCCTTCTCAACCATTTCTTTGAAGAACTAACATAGGGCAACTTTCGAGATTTCAAAAGAAAATAAAGTCAATCAATCTTTTCTTTTTGTAAAGTCATCCGTGAAAGTAATCAAATACCTTGCACCTCAAAGTTCTTCCTCGCTCATAGGTCCGCGTCAGTATGGACCAGCTCCTTCCGGTGTGTTGGCAATCTTGCCTGCTTGGGAAAGGGCTCTGCATGCTGTTTTCCTACAGCGCATGCTTCGCAAACAACACCAAACCAAGGCATAAACGGCAGACCAATTACCATGCGTCTGCTTTTCTGTTCCTGTAGGCTTTGGAAGTTCGGATGACCATACCTATACCTTCCATGCCATACTCGTGTGGTATCAGATACAACTGCGTCAGCTCTCTAAGATCTGAAATGAAATTAGTACTAAGCTCTTCGTGCTTTTTGGCCACGATTCTGAAACCGTTCTTATTATCTCCTTCACGAAACTATTTATTCCAGATCTATCTTGTATCCGTCTTTTGCGAAGATACAGAGAGCAGGTTCTTCCTCCTTTGTACTAGCAGCATATCATTCTTCTTTTTCAGTGTGCCGTCTACCATATTCATCTTAGCAACTCCACACCCTTCAATTTGGTGTGAGCTCTCATCTCAAAGTATAATCAACTCTCTGTCAGTACTAAAGTATATTTCACTGAACCACTCTCGATTGCAGGTTGATGGCTCCTCCCGAGTATGTAACCAACCTTGCTTTTTCAGTCCCGTCTTTCATTTTTGTCTTGAGTCAGAAAAGAAAAAAGCAAAATTCTTTCTATGTTGCTTTGCATGATGGAATTAGGTTTAGCCTAAAATACCTTAGAGTGATTTCCCGGTTAGGCGGAGTATGCACTGTTCCACCCTTTCTCTCTTCAAGCCCCCTGAGATACAAAGGCCTGCCCGCTTGACTGACATTCGCTTCTTGCTACCTATGGAGACATCACCCTCTCCCTTTATGGTATAGGGTTTTGAACATCTTTTCTAGTTGGGAAAGCTGGAGACCGGCTTGAAAGCTTCTTCAATCTTTTGCACAGGCAAAGAAGAAAAGAAGACAATACAATCGGCTTACCCAACTGTCCAAGCTGTTCGACCATTCCCTTTTCTCAAAAAGGGGAAGTTTCAATGTCAGAATTGACTTCCTTCCCTTTTGTCAGCCAGTGCTTTTTGATCTTCAAAGCTACAAGAAGAGATACAATCGTGAAATTCATAAATAACCCTTGCTGGGATCCTTCTGCCCCCCACCTTTTCTTCGGCAAATCTTACCAATTTTGAAGTATCCTGCTATCAGCCAAGGTCCTTGGACATTAAAAGCAAACCGCACAAGATCAGCCCACAGCCTTCTCCTATCAATCTGACTATTTTTTGCATACACAAAAGTGTAAATCAAATCTTTATTCAGTTTCATACTTTCTATAGCAGCCAAGAGTTAACATCTGGTCAGTCTTTTCGATAACTTTGACTGTTGTTAGGATATTTGGATCCCGCAGCACTCAGATTCTCCCTTGCTTCGTGTTGTCATTCTTAGTCTCATAGTGACAATCTCTCCAGATTCTTTGAATGATTCTCTTAGTTCTGGATTCTCTAACTTTTGTCTCAACAGCTCCCATTTTAAAAATTCCCTGGGTAGGAGAAGGGTATCCCCCTTTCCTCAACTCTTTATGTTTCTCTTTCATGTTTAACCCCCTAACATTCCAGACTACAGCCTTCATGAGACAGTCTTTGTGATGGAATCTTGACTCGCCCTTTTGGCATTCCCTAGTAGCTTTGGCCGGACCACCTTCAGCAGGTTTTTATTTGCCTTTTCCTTTGCCTCTCTGTTTTCCCCCTTGATTCATGGATAGAGCAACTATTTTCTCTTTCTACTCCTAAATTTCTTTCACCTTCACTGCCCTCCTCACACTTATTGAGTGAACTTTCTCTAAAATATCTCTGGACTGATCATGCAAATTTTCCTCTGCATCAACTACCCTGGGAGAAGCCTTAGTCAATGAACCATAAGGTCTTTCCTTTCCAATCTGGTTCATGGGCTGGGTTCCCTTAGCCCCTTGCAGTAATTCTTCACCCAGTTCGTCCACTTCATGAATGTCTTCCTCTGTCTGCAGAGAAGCAAATCCATTAGAAGCTGAAGGACAGCCTATAGTCTCCAACGGACACTGGACTGCAGTATCTTGCTCTGGGTCATTCCTGTCAGTGGTTTTTATTGATCTCTTGCCGCTGCTAGAACGACTGGGCTCTGATAATGTTTGGCTTTCTTCACCCCTAACATCAGTGCAGAGTTTTGTGCTCCCCTTTGGCTTGTTCTCATCAGTTTGATTCAGTGAGTCATTTCTGCAAACACCTTATCCTCGGTCTGATTCTATGCTCGATGGTGGCAATAGGGTTGACCTCTTCCCCTACCCAAAATCAAGGTAGGAAGCCCCGAAAGACTCTATCTATGTTCGTACTGCCGCTCCAATCCAAAATAGAAAGACCTTCGCTTGAGCTGATCTCCTCAATGAGTGACTGACTCTCGTAGTTCACTTAGGCGAGAAGCTTCTTCTTCTTCTCTCTCAACTAGCCTGCTCACGAGGCTCGAAGACTAGAGTGGGGTTCGAAAGCTCACTGGCTCCATATCCGTACCGCGCTTCAAAGGCAGACTGTCGTTTTCTTTGTAGACTCGCTCACTCGAAATCCAGAAAGAGGAAGAGTTGTTCCCTCTCTGTCCTTGGTCTTTTATTTCGTAACCGAACTCATCAAACAACAGTCTGAGCAATGATGTCAATCCCGTCTTCTTGTGTGGTTTCACTGATCATCTGAACTGAACCCTTGGTCCTCTTGGTCACGAAAGCTCTTCTTTTCCTCAAGTTTGGAAATTTTCCCCCTCAGTAAACTATGTGCTACCACGGGTATTTGGTCCAAAAGAAGGTCAACTATCAGAACTGGATGAGGATGTAGA
Organism: Ananas comosus; assembly: GCF_001540865.1. Lineage (NCBI taxonomy): Eukaryota > Viridiplantae > Streptophyta > Magnoliopsida > Poales > Bromeliaceae > Ananas > Ananas comosus. The sequence continues at coordinate 49,195 of NW_017891935.1, read as the reverse complement.
GGAGGATGACTCTCCCCCAGTTGCGGAAATCGCAGAGATTTATTTTGGGAATGAGCCAACCGATGGATCCGAAGTAGTCAGGGATTAAACCAAGGGTCAGACTCCAGTTGTTGATTCCACCCTCACAGTGGTTCAAAGTCCTGATGTCAAAGGACAGTCAACGGTTGGGGAAAATGGAGAAAGCTCCAAAGATAAGACCCTCTTTCTTCGAAAATCTAGAGCCAGTAAGGTAATCCTCGAGAAGCCACCAGAGGAGATGACCAAGCATTTGAGGCCTCTATACATAAGAGCTCACATCGATGGAAAGCCGGTGTCGTCAGTCTTGGTGGACAATGGAGCCGCAGTTCATATACTGCAACTCAGAATGGTAAGGAGGCTGTCCAAGTCCGAGCAAGATTTTATCCCTTCCGAAGTCTCAGTTACCAGCTTTGATGGTGGCGTGGCTCAAACAAAAGGGATCATTCCGGTGGATCTGACAGTGGGTAACACCACTAAAGTCAGCGCCTTCTTTGTGGTAGATGGAACAGTGGCATATAACGCCTTACTGGGTAGAGATTGGATCCATTCAAATTGGTGCATCCCCTCTTCGCTCCACCAGTTCCTAGTATTCTGGAATGACAAGAACGAGATCGAAATTGTTTTGGCAGATAATAGGCCCTTCACAGTCAATGCTAACTTGGCAGAGGCGCAGCTCTATCACAGGAATGTAGGACCTTTTATACTCCTACAGCCAGATGGTGAAGGGAGACCGACGAGAGCCAGTCCAATCATCGATTGAAGAATTTCTTCTGAACTTAGATAGACTAAGCTGTGAACAAAAAGAAGATGTTGTTCCAGCTCCTGGCAATAAAGAAAAAAGACCTGGTTATCTCAAAGAAAAAGCTATGGTTCACTCGCGGTCGAAGAAAAACTGGGAGCGACGGAACTTACGCATCCGGATTCCATGCTTTTTAAGCTCACACCAGGAGAAAGGTTGCTTGCTTTTGGCCGCCGCCTCATACTCATAGTTATAAGGAAAATCTCCTGAAACACTAATCAGATAAAATCGCTGGAACAGAATGAACAATGGCTGGAAGCAAACTCCCACTCGATGAACACTGGCCCTATCAAAATATCCTAAATATCCGAAATGCCACTAGGAAAGACTCACTTCTAAACTAGCTAAAAGTGTGACGCTCGCTTTCTCAGATGATTATGAGAAAAGAACTTGACTTGATTTGGATTGCTCACTCGATGTAAAATAATTTGCAGCGAGAAGGGAGGACCCACAGACACGGAACTTCAAGTGAAAGGGAACTGGCCGGGGAAGCTGGAAGCTCAATAGCTGTTATCTCAAAGGTTCTTACCCCATGAACTCCTTCTAAAACTCCACAGGCAGAAAGAAGGACTGGAGGGGCTCACCTATAACCACTTTGCCTTCAAAGCCTTACTACTACTGTCAGATCGAGGCGAGGGAAAGAATAGAATGATAGCAACAATAGACCTTTTACGAGAAAAGCCATTATACTGTTCGCTTGGAACGGTAATATCAGGTAGATCGGAGGGATCATTTAGACAGTCTTCGTTCGCTCCACTACGTGTTCAGCATATGGCGACTGTGACTGCTATTACAGATCAGATGGGAACTCAAATGAAAAAGGACGGGAAGGGGCTGATTAGATAGGGGAAAAGAAGAAAAAGCGCCTTATTGGAAGTAGTCTTCAACAGCCTACACTGAATCATAGACTCAAACTGAATATAAGACAGAAAGAATGGAAAAGCTATCGAAGGAACTGACTTCCACGGGCTTCAAAATTCCATTTGCTGAACATATTCCTTCTTTGACTTCCTTTTACTTGACTAGAACCTATCACTTTCGGAATTGGCAATAGAATAGATCTCAAACTGAATTGAAGAAATCATCAAACTAAAACTTCTTTGTTTTTGCCATTTACCTTGCTTGCCTAAGATCCATATCCAAAGCTGGCTTCTTCTTCTTTTACCTTCTTAAGAGGAGGCAAAAAGAGAATACGCAAGATGAAGAGAAGAGGTAATCAAACAGGAAAGACCCCTAATGCAGTAGGAAATCAATAAGCTTGTCCATTTTCAAGAAGGGGAAAGAAAACAGCTTGAAAATGAACTTGCTTGGAGAGCTGACTTGCCCTTTACTTTGACCTTGTGAAACTGACTTCATTGAAGGATCGATTATGATTATGGCTACTTTTACAAAGGGAAACCCATCCACTCCTCCTACACTGGCTGGAGGATAGCCAAAAGCCTAAACAAGATATCCAACACTATTAGTAGTCAGACGGCGGGATGGCTGGGAGAAAGAAAGCATTACGCCTGGGCCTGTAATAAGACTTCCAATGGCTCGCAAAGAGAAAGACTCAAATGGGACTGGACAAAGGGACAGCTTCAAGAATGGAAAACTTCCTTGCGTAAGACCCTTTACCTAGTATCATTACTATTAAGTGGAATAAGACTGACAAGCGCATTCTTTTGAGCTATACAGAAAAGTGTCTCTTAAACAGGATCCCTCTCCAAACCAAACAAGGATGGGCCTTCTAAACTCCTCAAAGAAGAAAGATGCTCCTCTTTGTTGGAATAATAGGAAATTCCATTTTATTAGCCACTTTCAAGCCATCAGGCTTTACTTAAGAGCTTTCCCTTGAACCTGCTATTCCTGCTGGATTGAAAGCTGATTTATTAAGGTAATAAATGGAACTGCTGATATCCTGCCTTGCCCATTCCATTTGATCTTCACTGTCCTTCCTCCTTGGCTATTCTCCTTCCTTAGGAAAGAAAGAGTGCTTCCTTTATGCCTGTTGACTCGACTTGGATCGACAAGAAATGGATTCCTTATTTTTCTTTTTGAAGGACTCTGCAAGCAGAAACGAAAAGAGAAATCAGCGACAAGAAGAGAAGAGCTATCCTAGTGTCAACCAATATAGATTAGATATAGCCCTCCCATATAAAATCCCCACCAGATCAATCTATCTTTCTTATACCTCCTCGGGAAATCGTTAGCCAGCCCTATCTCAAAAAGCTACTGAAACTGGCTCGAAGGCATAATTCAAAACGAGTATGGCAGAAGGGCTTAGGTTTCAAAGAAGGCAAAACATGGCCAAAATCCTCGCTTAGAAAGAACTAGATCGAATCACCTCTTCCATAACCACACCTGCTTTCTAGGCAGATAGAGAAAATAGAATGCCTGCAAATGGGAATGGGACTCAGGACACAGGAAAGGAAACTCACCCAATAGCTCTTAGTTCTGACCCCACATCCAAGGGAACTCCCACTCGATGCAAGTAGCGAAATGAAAGTAGAAACCTCCAACGCTTTTTCCCTGGAACCATAGACAGAAAGAGACCTTTTCTCTATAGACATATCATGGCAAGATAGAGCCCTCCCCGTTTAGACTGCCACTACTGAGACTGGATCTGAAACCGTAGGGAATAAAACTCCAGCAAGCACTGAAATTGACTCGGCTGGATCGACATAGAACTCAACTTCCACTGCAACTTTTTCTCCAAGGAAGAGAGAAGCAATGCAATGGTAGGGGTGTAAAAAAGTCACAAGAGATTCCATGGAAGGGCTTAAAAAAGGTCCAGAAAGCAGAGTTGAGTATTCTGCTACTATAGAGGAAAGAAAACCCATTACCTTTGTAGTCCTATTCCTTTTATCCCGCCGCTTGCTGAAACTAGATAGGCTTAACCTAGGCTTTCAACAGAAGGGGCTTCACTTTCAATTGAAATAGGATAGCTGGAAACAGGCCTTGACCCCATCCCATTACCCCCTGGATGACATGGGAGGACTTAGGATAGGACTAGAATCCATTCATTTTCGAACCCATAGCTTTCTGTAGGCACTAACGATCGCTGCGAACTCGCCTTAGGACTGTAGCAACTAGATAGATAGGATTCCCTTCTTCACTTGCTGATGGAGATCAACATATCTATCCTTGGTACGGCCTCGAGCTCCCCTTTTATGTCCAGCAGAGCATAGATGTCAATGGGAAGGGGATCTTATTCGGAAGCCCGCTAGTAAGGGCTTGGTACCTGGGGGCTAGACTACCTATTCTGAGCGGATGGTCAGATGAGCAGGCTATTCCTGAACCTCCTCCCTAAAGTATGCTTTTCTACAAGATCAAGAAGGAATACCTCCCTGAGCTCATATGTAGGGTACCCTGGCTTCAGACTGGATAGCTGAGGAGCGAGTTGTAGAGCTGCCGATATTCACGCTGTCCACTTCCGAGCATTGACTGAGCCTGCTCAGGTATTTGAATTTAGTTAGAACTCTACTTATCCTTATTAATTCACTTCTTTCCCTTTTGCAGCCAAATCAGGGCGGTCTTGGTTGGAGAGATCTGAGAGGGTAATAGTTTAGTGGTGATGCTATTGCCGACTTGCCACTATTCCCGTCGAGAATGGTGATGGTGACCAATGAGCATGATGAGATTTAGAACATCATAGCTCCCACTCCTATTAGGGCTGAGTCTTTTCCCCTTCCTAGAGAAGTAGCTCAGCTAACTAACTTTTCTCCTTTCTTCAATTCCGAAGCTTTCCTTCTATCTTATCCCTTCAATGCCGCCTTTCTCTCTTCCTTGCGGGTTCCTGCTAATGCTATGAATGATATGCTCTTGCTCCTTGGTCGACTGAAAGCTAGTCTTGTTTGCCCATCGAGCAAAAGAGAAAGTTAAGGCAGCCGACTCGTGCATAGTTGCCAAGGATGCTGAAACTTCTGATCGGGACTCTCTCTTGCTGACCCGAAAGAGCCCAATATTGTATACTATCCTTCTCATTTTCCTTTCCCACTTTAGACTTATGCGAACTGCGTTAAGCCTTTTTCTCTTTGTAGGTGCAGATTCAGAAGAAGGCTCGAGCTCGATAATATAGCTCCTTTCTCTTAGGTCTTTGCCGCTGTGATCTTTTCTCTTGTTTCAGAAGCTGGGATTGGACCGGCTTTCCTTTCTTAACCAGGCTCAAGGGAAGTTAGGAGTGAAAGAAGCCTTGGTGCCTAGCGAAAGCGAGTTCTTCCTTTTCCTTTAATAAGATAAGGCAATTGCCCGTGTAAAGGGAAAGCTACCAAACTCTCTTTAGATTGATGCCCGAGATCATTCCTTTTAGAGGTAACAGCAGGGGGTATCGCCATTAACGCAGTGCTTATTCCTGAAAACCTGGTTGGAATGGAGGAATCAGAGGAATTATCGTATAGTTAACAATCATTCCCCAGTCTCTCCTCCTTCTATCCCTTCTTTACATAACATCCGCTAGCAATCATTATAAGTTCTTTCTCTTTCTCTAAGGTGACTCGCGGCACACTTCGTATATGTATGATTGAATGCCGACAACATTCGTTCCGAGTCGCGAAGAGGAATCAGATCAGAGCCTGGCCACTCCACTTAAGGTAAAGGTTTCCCATCGAGAACAGGATTGGCAATGGCTAGTGAAGAGCTGAAGAAAAGCTATTCTTTTTCTCACATCTCGATTTCTCTCTCAACGCTCAACGGAAGCTGAAGCTATCTTGCTCAGTTTTTCCTTCTTAGGGCGTAGGGGGAAGATAAGAGACTTTGCTGCACTCATTCATTCCGGAAGTTACTATGCTTCGCGCCTTCCTCTAACTAGTCTGCTCTGCTCTCATCCAGCAAGCTCTCTAAGACTAGCGATCTCAAATCATGCTTTTCGTCCCAATCCCAAGTGGAATGCCAAAAAGCAGTTGGTGGTGTCATGATTATAGATTACGCGTTCTGGGATCATCAAATGTCGTATCACATGACGGTCACTCACGTGCAGTTCGTTCTCAGTAGCCTACGTCCTTTCGGAACCTAGGAATCTATGTTCAGAAAAAAGCCCAGCTCGCTATAGTCCCATAACCAAGCAGTCAAAAGAGGGTAAGAACTAAAACCGATCCAATGCAACCTCATTTACTACTTGTAAACCCCCTAAAAATGCGAAAGGAGCCCGCCCTTTCCTACCCCATTTCGTAATAGGGATATTGCTAAAGCAATAGGGGCCTTGGCATTTGAAGGTTACATTAGATTCTTACAATAGAAGGGTCTAACCCCCTACCTTAACTATTTCAAGAATCTACCATGAAAGAAGAGAACGAAAGAAGACTACTTCGTATTTGGTCACTATCATGAAGTCAACAGCACACTTCCCGCAGCTAGCACAGGGACAGCAACCTAAACCGAAATCGCATCAGTAACCGAACTCGGTATTTGAGGTTCCGGTCACAGTGACTCTTCCGAAAAGAGAAACTTTTCTTTTGAGCTTGACCAGATAGACCAGCGGGAGCTTCAATCGCAATCGTCATAATCGGAATAGGCGTATTGGCCTATATGAATCCCCTTGTAACGAAGTTATGAACCTCGTACTCGTCTCTCTTTCACCTCGTATTTTGAATAGGCAACACGCGCACAAGCAAACAAAAGAACTGTGATGGGAACGGTCAATCACGGTTCGAGTAGGGCCGGTCGTCTCGTTCACCACAACTATCTGGTCTTTGATTTGCTTAAGTCAGTGATGGAAATCAAAGCAAGGTCCGTGAAGTCAATGAAGTCGCGGGGGCAGCAGGTCAATCCGTCGGTGACGGGATAGGTTGGCAAGCAGTTAATCGATATCTGGAATTAGTTCCCCTTCTTTAATCGGTCTCATGGGTCAGAGTACTTGAGCCTTGAAAAAGGATCTCAAATAGGCTTACTACAAAAGAAAGGCTTTTTTTTCTATCCTTTTCCCAGGCACCTATGAGATGGCTTTCACAGGGCTTCTTGCTACAGAGAAATTGCTAATTATGAATGGAGAAGGAAGTTAACAGATGCAACTGTTAAACACATTCCAAACACGTACTCAGATCATACCCCTTTTTTAATTGATTTGTTTGGCGCAGTGAGCAGTCCTACTACAAGGAGACCTTTTCGGTTCCAAGCAGCCTGGTTGACGCACAGAGGGTTTTATCCTCTTGTCTGTGAAAATGTTCACAATGATATGGAGTTCAGTGCGGCGTTGGAAGGCTTGACAGCTAAAGTTAAGTGGTGGAACAGCAATGTATTTGGCAACATTCACTGGAGGAAAAAACGGATATGAGCCAGATTGGAGGGTATCTGCAGAGCTATAGAGAATAGGGTGTCCCATCATTTAATTGGCCTTGAGAGGAAATTGAAGCAAAAGTATAACCCTCCAAGAAGAGCTTTTATGGTATCAAAAGTCACGGTCAAAGTGGATTTTGGTGAGAGGAAGACGAAGTCCTTCCACACTACACTTCCACTATGAGCCCACCCACCTCGAACGAGAAAGAGATCTAAGGCATCTTGAAGAAAGTCAAGCAGGAATAGATGGCCTACCCTGAGGCCAGTAATCCGGTAATAAGGGCAATCGACGGTACAGGGATATTCTTCGCATGACGGAATTAAGGACGAGCGGATTCAATAGCTGCCTAAGAAAGGATGGCAAGACAGTCAGAATCTGAAATAGCTGCATTCTGATGATTCACTATTTCGAAAGGCTAAATAAAGGGTGGAGCTAAACCTTACGTTTAAACCTTACCTTACGACTGCTTCGAGAGCAGATAGAGCATCCCCCTATGGGCATGAATCCTATTTGAATCAAACAAAATTGTAAATGGACGTTCTTCTGCTGCTTTCCCCTTTGATGCTTCCTGCTGCACGAACCGACAGTGGCGGAGTTTGCTGAATGCATAAAAGAGATCAGTTCGACTTGCCTGTGTTTCAAGAAAAGAAAGAGAATAACGATGGCCGGCCACTTACTAAAATATTGGGGCGGAAGGTTTGAGACAATGGAGATCTGACTTCTCCACAAGCAAACAAAGGCAACGAAGAACCCCGGTCGGACGGAGACGGAGCATTGATTCTTACCCTCGGAGCTATGGTCGAACTGCTGCCTCGATCCGGTCTGACACGAAGAATTTCCTAGAATAGAGAGATTGCTTTCTTTTATGTATGTATATACGCAATTCGAACTTGATTTGTAAGTTGCAGATCGCATTCAAATCGACTTTCCTGGAACGTTTTGAACTCATTTTTATGCGGAACCAAGGATAAACAACAGTCGTTAGATCGCCATTTTGTAACGAACTTCACCCATGTTTGATGTCGGGACTCTCACCTCTTCTCTTGCACCGGGGATTGTTTGTTGAGAACGGTAGTTCCCCTACCCTTTCTTTTAAGCATATAGCTAGACTTCCCAAAACTACCTTTTGGACAGACTAGGATTGGGCCTGCCCTGCTGTGGTACAACCTCGTGAACCAACCGGACCGACCCGATGTTAGTGACTTTTGTTGAGAATCTCTATCTGCTGCTGGTTCTGGATCTGCGGCTCTCGCCTCTTCATCTGATTTTGAACGGCTCATTGCCCAAGAAGGAAGAAAAACCTCTGTAATATGTGATTTTGGGCACCTCCGAATCTTCATTCAAGGGTAGAAAAAACTTGATCTTAGTTTCCTGTAAGTAATGTCTCCAAAGTCAAGATGAAGTCAGGTACTCCAACCAAGTAGGCATGGAATGATTGGGTTAGGCGAGGATGAAATGATGAGGAACTCTCGCTATGGGGACTTCTGACCGTTACGCTTTCTACCCTAAAGAAAGACCCTGCTGTGGGCGAGCTCCGCAAAGAGCCCTAGGTCAATGACGAAAGGGGAATGGTTCAAAGACAGAGAAAAGACCAAAGAAGAAAGCACAAAGAACAACCAATCTGTTTCTGCAGCAGCTCCTACTCCTTATGTTGAGTATCATAAGGATCTATTGACAGGAGGGTTGGTTCCACTTTCTCGAGATTGGTGAAAGGGGAAAGCTATTTATCGGGAAGTCCTTTTTGGGGCAGATATGTGTACCGTTATAAAACGACTTTTTATATGCTTACTTGACTTTGACGTAGCGAACGTTTTTTTATGCCTTTCCGAAAGCTTTCTCTGGCGAGAAAGGGTGTATCTTCGCCTTCCAGGCGTACCATATGAAAATGAATTTCGCTCTTTTTGCTACGTTACTGAAAGCGCTAAGGGGATTGACTTAGTCTTAATGTAATTATAATAAAACTTTCAACCCTAAAAGAATATACCGTCGTTTAAGGACCAAGGATGCGATGTGAGAAGCGTAGGTCGGAGTAGCAGGAGTATGCGACAAGCAGTTGCATGCATGTTCGGTGTGGGAGATCTTCTGTAACGAAATGAATTGGAACATTAGGAATCCTCGCGGATATAGCGTGTGTACCACGAGTGCTCCGTCTGCGAAAAGGCAGAATGCTGTTATAGAATCCGCTGTTTCGGAATATAATACACTGCAATAATCGGTTGTTTGCAAGGGGGTGTCAACCAGTCTTTACTAATTGGATATCTTTAGTCAGGCAAGCATCAGTCTCTTGGTTGATGAGTCGTAGCGTGTGGCAAGGGAAGCAGTTAGTGGAATTCCATTCATGCAGGTAATAGATCCAGAAAGGGGAGTGCTCCGTCAACGTTCCAATTGTCATGATTGCGAACGAGTTGCCGCCTTGTATCCGGAGACGTGGCCCTTCCCAGGAGAAAAAACCTCCACTTTTCAAGTCAGCTTCCTGAGCTCGAGGAAGAGCGTATTATTTCGACATTGTGGGGCTGCATTAGGAGACGGGTTTGCCGTAATATAGAACTGCAAGATCCTCTTCCCCGTGTTCTAACCCTGAAATATAACAAAGGGGACTCCTGATTCCAATGTCTGCTATTGAGGAGCTTAGAGGGCAAGCGTTGGCTAAAGACCAACAACTCCTTATCACAGCGGAGAGGGAAATCGGCATCATATCCCAATGGGAACTAAGAAGAGTGTAAAGAAAATCCTCTCTTTTTGCGCCTATGGGTGGATGAGGGCTCCCTTGTAGCTCGTTTTTAAGACAGCTCTGGGAAGCACCTATCTTTCTTGAATTACGCGATAATCCCTCTTGCGAAAGGTAAGAGGCCGCTTGCATTTGCTTTCTTTCATGAGGGCTATAGCTTCTTTAATGCAGCCAACTTCGGTGGGCAGTTTACTCTTCACAGAAGGGGCTCTCCCCATGTTCTGGATTCTTTATCTTGGCCAGTGCTGATGACAAACTCAAACTCTGCGGAGTCAAAAGTTCGCTTCTTGGAAGTGAGGCTTTGTCAAAGGGCTTTGGTTGGTGAGGGTTTTTAGAGTGCAGTCTATGATGTGTTATCAAGTGTCAATGGAATTCGCCAAAAGGAGTCCAATTCGATCCATCTTTTGCTGGATGGATTTGGCGCCGTGAAAGAGGAGGGTTCAGAGTGGGAATTTCTACTGGGCCCTATGGGACGCTATGAAAGAAAGGCCCTAGAGCAAGATTGGGACACGGAGGATTGAATTTCTGCCTGTCCTGATGTCACGGAAAGTCTTCAAGGAGTTCTCTAGGTTCTCTTTTGAGCGGTGATGTTCACTGAAACAGAAAATCTTTCATCTTTCCGATTTCCTTTAATCTTAGTTAACCCGAAGGGGCGTAGCGTGCAAGAATACGCTGCAAGAATAGGCTGGAAGCAAGTCAAGGAATGAATAGCTGTATTAATGAATTAACTGCGACAATAAAGCTTTTAAGAAAATTCCCGGAATTCGATTAGGTAACAAGAGTAGAGGAAATGATTTCGTAGAGAGAGAAAGGATAGGGATATTCAAGTTATTCCAATAGTCAAGATAATAACAGACTAATCTCCGACATTGAAGATGAGGAAATATCGTAAGTAGTGGTTTGCTTTAGTGCCTTTTCTTCAGTTAGCCCTGAAGTGATGCTTTAAGAAGGGGAATGGCTAATGGCTGCTGCTAAGCCTTTCAACTCCCAATACCAACTACCAATGGGCAAGATATTAGACTTGGAATACCCAATTATCGTAGATCGGGGATATTGCTGTACTTCTAGCATTTCTTTGAATTCAAACAATCAGGATTTCCTGACCACATGAAACTGCTAAGATGACGGAGAGAAAGTAAGGGTGAAGAGGAAAGATAGAATCAAAGACTTTATGAGAAAGAAAATTCCCGGATTCTTAGTCGAATAACTATCTCAAATCTAGCCTTCAATAGCTCACTCTATGGTTAGGGTATAACATAGGAATTAGGGTGCTGCTCTTCTCCCTAAAGTCGGCAATCACTCTCTGTCCGGAGTAGGATTTCCTGTTGATGGGGGCAAAGAAGCTCTTGTCGGAAGAGAAGTGGACAACTAAGCTGTTGGAAGCTCTCTCTGTCGCCATATCCGCATAAGCTGTTCGGGATTAACCTGAACCTGATTGACCATTAACTGGGACTGATTGCCCTAGTAGGAGTAATAATAAGGTTTAGGCTTGAAGACAAGCAACTGACATATCGGATCTTGCCATTGCCAGGAGCATTGATGCCGGGAATGCCCTGTTTGCTGCAAGTGAATCAGAAGGGGTTCTTTTCGCCGAATCGGTTCTGTAAATGAAGGACATCTTTCAATGCCATGCCTTTCCCTGAACATTGATCTCCAGAAGGTAAGACCTGCGCCCTCAACAGCCCACTTAATGACTACAAGTGCCATCCATTACACTTCCCCCGGAAGTAACCTTGTTGCATAAGTAGGGACCTGCACGAATGGTGTAAGGTTTCGCACTGAGAACCTTTCCTGCTCCTCTATGCGCGAAAGGTTGCTGCTCACTGATGGTGGGACCAACCACTTTTAGCTTAGGTCCCTCTCCACCTCTAAAAGTATGTTCCGCGATTAAGCCAACTCGCTCGTATCCAATAACCATTCTGAGGGGAAGTAGGGTCTATGTTGAAAAGGGTTGAGTCCAATTATCTGAAAGAATCGATGGGGGAATCGTCGATACCTCCCCCTCTGCTTTAGGATGGATAGGATACTTTACGGGGGATGGGAATACAGCTTTTTTCCTTTCCATGCTTCGACTCTTAATCACAGACGAAGAAATAGGATAACTACCCTTAGGAAACCTAGTGGGGAATGAAGTCAAACCATAGGTGGGAAATCTCATTCTTAATCACTAGATTAATATCTTTACCGCTGAACCTACTCTTGAGATTAGCCAAACTCAGTTTGATTGGACTTGCCTTGATTCCCTACTGATTCTTGGTCAAGTCTCACCTCCGTCCCTATTATCTTGGAGAGCAAGAGAGCTTTATGGTCTATCAAACCAAAAAGAGCTCCAGGGCCTGATGCTTTGCATGCAATTTTCTTTCCAAAATTTTTTAATTTCAACAGACCAATGACCTAAGAACCTATCTAGGTTACCCTCTTCCTTTCCAGAAAGCCCAAGACCAGTGACTTTAGATTCATACTTGACAAAGTGAGTAATTTTCTTGGTGGTTGGAAAGAAAAACTCCTTTCGTTTGCAGGAAGAAAAAGTCTCATTTCCTCAATCACTGAATCCATTCCCAACTATTACATGCAAATTCTCAAACTCCCAAACTCTAACTCTGGGAGAGCCAAGAGCACCCTTTAAACCTATTCATATACTCATCTGGAACCCCCGTGGTGGGGCAAGTACTGAATTCAAGCGCACGATAAAAAAGATATGATTGCATACCATAAACCATCAATCATCATCCTCACTGAGACGCGCTTGGAAGAAGATACGGCAGAGGCTTCCATTGCTGAACTCAATTACCCTCGCCATATCAAGGTGGATTCTGACGGTCTTTCTGGAGGGATATGGCTGTTGTGGAACAATGCAGAAGTGATGGTGGAACCGATAAGCGCTACTACACAGGAAGTTATAGCATAGGTTAAGGTAAGTCCCTCTTCCCCCTCCTTTCTTATTACAGCCATTTATGCTAGCACCAATCATCAAAATAGAACTGTTCTCTGGAATAATCTAGTTTCTACTGCTTTAGAAAGGTCCTTGGCTTGTTTTAGGCGATTTCAATGAAGTTTTACAGGGCTCTGATAAAATTTATTGGAACCCAATTTCCAATAGTAGATCCACTTTATTTAGAAACTGTTTGGATACATGTGGTCTTATTGATTTAGCTTTCTCCGGCTCTCGCTTCACTTGGACTAACTGTATAAAACGTAACGTAACTTATTCGTTAAAGACTTGATAGATGCCTAGGTAATGCAGCTTAAGCTTTTTCCCACCGCTTGCCTCACTCATCTTCCTCGCGCACATTCTTCTCATTGCCCACTGATGCTTAACACTAGTCCTATGCATCGTCCTAATCCCCCCTTCTGATTTGAAAGCATGTGGCTTGAACACCCCTCTTTTCCTTCGACGATCCCAAAAAAGCTTTCTTTTTGGGTGTGAAGCCAGAGTGGAAACTACCCCTAAAAAAAAAGTAAAAGTCTCTTCCCCAGAAAGAAACCAATGGAAAAAGCATTTCAGTTTCGCGGAGTGGTGATCTCTACTTCAACTGCGGTATCCAATTCCATTCCGATCTACCAAGAATTGGCAAACATCAGAGTGTTTGTGCCACAATCCCATTCATCATTTTGTGCTCTAGGGTGTATTTGCTTCGTTAGAAATCGGAGGCACCCCATTTTGGTCTGTTTCCAGAATCAGACAAAATAGACAGAACCTCACTTCCCATGTTAAAGACGAGCTCTATGGTCTTTTGATATCATCTCTTCTTCCCCCTCAATCCCCCGATTTCGGAGAAAGAAGAGACTGAGCTAAACACCCAGTAGCTCATTTTACTTGAATAAAATCGAAGAGGAACAAAAGAGATAAGAGTAGATCCACGTTCTCTCCCAGTAAGATCCAAAGTCTGATGGCGCTTTTGATCTGCAAACAGACTCATAGCATTTGAAGAAAGACTATAAATTCAAAAAGGCTTGGTACTCATGGAAACACGAACTTATGGTATAAGAGCAGATGAGATTATTAGAAGAACCTTATTTACGAAGGTAGAAAAGGTCGAAGTACAGGGGTTTTCAGGAGGCATTTTGAGAGAGGATTTGGTGGAGGTTGATCTACTCGCCACTAATCCCCAAACCATTACGGTTTAGACGCAGATCTGAGATCGACTGGCTGTGAACAGCCATTTATGCTAATCCCAATCCGTCATCCAAAGAGGAGCGGAAAGCCCTAAAAAGGGCTTAAAACATGTAGAATAGAACATTAGTTTGAGCATACTTAGCGCCTAGCTCTTTCTGCTTCAGTGGTGGCATCTGCAGCATTTTAAAAAGCTTTAGTTTCTGCCTCTCGTTCTGCAAATTCGTATTCAGATGGGTAGGACGGTGGTTGGGGAACCGAATTGAGGATTCGACTTGAGTTACCGATCTTATTGAGGCTGCTATAAGCTTGTTTGGGTTGGTGTTCAGTTATAGACCATTCACCTTGAGTATTCAACCTGTCTGGTTATCGCTCAGCTCCATCCCTACTTTTCTCTGTTTTCAACTACTTATTTTCCAGGCCCTTGTTCTCACCGCGTCAGTTTGTCTAGCTGTCCTCCTTCACCTTTAGACTCGTTCGTTCAGCAGAGGCGGAGCGAACAAGATCAGTCGAAATTCCTTGTCTGAAATGGCGACTTTAGTGAGCTGGTGAAAATGCTTTGAGTGTGAAAAGCTTCATGAGGCGGAGGGAGAATGGATGCCATAAGTCTTCCGCTCTTGGTGAAGGTGCAGCTTTTCTTTCGGAATGCACTTCCTGTGCTAAACAAAATTGGAATTGGCTTTCTACATTTATGAAATAATCAAAGGTGCGGAGAGCGTAATCACCCGAAGCGGAGGGCTACCTTTATCTGCTAGCGGGCTTTGAAAAGGAAGTTCCGGCAAACAATGCATATATATAAACTTGGATAAAGATCTCGCTATAGACATAGACGAGAAGTCTTTTTTTAGGGTGGCGAAAGTTGACTTAGTTTGACGGTGGAAGACAGCGGGAGGCCCAATGATAGAAGGTGCCAAGAGCTCTTGAAGAATAAGGTCTGATATTTGAGTTGAGAACCAGAAGAAGCTTTATTTTATTTAGAAGTATACGAGTTGATAACAGAACAAGGAACCCCAACCAACTAGAGGAATCTATAGAGTTGGTCTCATTTCAAATGTGGTTTTCTTTTCACACTATCGAAATGCGAGTTTCAGTGAGCCCACATTTCGATCAGAGAGAGCCTGCCCTGGGTCGTATTACCGGAAAGGAAAGTGGTTCGGAAAGGCCCCCTCTTCATAAGCCAAAAGTCTAAGACTACTACTATTATTAGTATAGTAATTAGAGTATAGTAATAAGTAAGAAATACAACCCTAATTTGTTTTGCTATTTGGTTCATCGACTCCGCGCGCGAGGTCTAGCGCTGTTTGGTCAGCCCATCTGTTTTGGGTACAGAGGTTGAATGGAATTAAGAATCCTCTCACCTTTCAGCTAATTAATAAAGAATATCAACTTTCACTAAGTATGCTGGGGTCTAGCGAATGGAACTAGAGAGCCAGCCAGCAAAAAGCCTGATTCTGTCGGCCGGAGGATGAAAATAAAAAAAGCACACACAAAACAATAGGTAGAGCGAGAATCGAACTCACTTGTGTACCATTTGGGGGGATAAATACTGATGCCCTTCCTACCTTTTAGCGTCTCGCATGATCAATCGATTGAATACTCAGATCAGAGAACTGCTTCGCATCCTAGCGTCTGAGTAGTTAGGTATCATACATGAGAATCAAAAAAAGGCAGCAGCTACTATTGGAATGACTATGCCCCGTACGTCCAACAAGCAGACCAAAAGTGATTCTCGGCTAGCCAGAAGAGAAGAGTTCTCCTTTTCGGATCAAGGCTTTCTTTGGTTTGGAAAAAGTCAAGAAGCTTCTTATCCACCAACCTCTCTCTCCTCTCCCTTCTTAGCTTCTTAGGTCGAGTAGTCCTTAGTTAGAGCAGCAGTTACCTTTAATACAAGCAAGCTCCCCGAGCTTTCCTAACATATTGTTGATGATGGTAAAATAGAGCGATCTTCATTCATCCGCGTCAAGCGATGCTACCTTGACAAACAAAGTGGTTCTTTAGACAAAGAAGAAAGAGGAAACTCCCGCACTCGCACCATGGAATGAAAGAGAATGGTGCTATATAGCCAATCATTACGTCACAAAGGAAGGAGCTTTACAACTAGAAGAGGGGCTCGGGGATGGTGAACTATCTGGTATCTTCTTTTTCTTGACTCGCAACTCCAATTCCATTGATTCTGGGTCTGGCTGGTGAGGTGAACTCTCTTTACTCAGCCAGCCTCAATGCTCTGCTCTGTTCAGCAATGCAATGGGAGTGGTGCTGCTCTTCTACCGGTACCGGAGCTGCTCTTCTTCTACCTATACCGGACCGGGGAGTGCTTCTTCAACACCTCCAGTAAGTAAGAAATTGGAACGGGAGGGAGTACTACCCGAAGAAGAAGAAGGAAGGGTAGGAAATAATAGACAGAAGCTAGCTCACTATCAGCCAGCCAGCAGCAGTGGTTCGCTCACCGCTTCTCTCCACTCAGGCCAGGCAGGAGCTAGCTAAGCTACTAGACTGGGTCACCGAGCTACTATGCGACCAGGCACGGCACCGCTTCTTCTCTATCAGTGCTCACCTAGCTCATCAGAGAAGACGAGAGAGGCTAAGATAACAGCAGAAGAGGCATCCAACTAGACCTTTCCCATCCCAGCTACCTAACCTACCCCCTAAGATTGATTGAAAACTCGGACTGGAGCGAGCATCCCCGGAAGCTGCTAAGCCTAAGCTATTCCCAGCCAGAGCTCAGCTGGCCTACCTTACTTACCTAGCCAGCCCTTCTCTTTCGTTCACTATTCCCACCTTGCTTGCTTGGCCGGGATATAACCAGATCTTAGCGGTGTATATGGTGCTATGAAGCTGACCTTATTTTATATAGGAAAGTAGGAAAGGCTGCTTATATATATATATATATAAATATAAATATAAGGAGAAGCTTTTTCTTCATGCTAGGTTTGGCGAGCTAATTGAGCCGTAGATTATGAACCACTGATGGATCCTGCCAACGTCATGGTTTGGCACAAAAGGCTTAGGGTTCTACTTCAACTATTAGATTCATATTTATTTTACGCAATATCTTTTGAGTTGGTGCATAGTGATGTAAGGATGCAGATCTTTTTGCTGCTTATCGCGATGCTTCTAGGCTTCTTCTTTTTCTCTTGTTTATGCACACGGCAAAGCTCCCTTCTTTTTCACCAGGTTTCATTCGATTTATTGTGGATTGGATGATGGAAAAACCAGCAAGGGCTTCAAAGCTGACAGAAGGCTCCAGCGTCTTGCACGGGGTTTGCATTGACAGCTGAATAATCCAGAAGTAAAATGCTCCACTGAAGAATTGGACTGCCGTGCAAGGCCCGATCGCTGATAAGGACCATTTTCTTGAAGAGTTTGGCTACAGTGACTGACGCTCTGATTCTGATGATGAATAGCTTCGTCAGCCCATAGATGATGTACCTTTTGAGCTTGATTTCATTGAATTTGATGAACTTTCTTACTAAGTACTCCCTGATTTTATTGATAATTCAATTCAATTCGATTTCGACCTTTCTTTCCGATGTGAATGATGAATTGGTCAATAATGAATGTTATAATGAATTGGCTGAGAATGATTCAAACAATGAAATTGAGCCAGAAAAGAAAGAATTTCTCAAAGAAATGATCAAGCACACTAAAAATAAAGAAAGAGACCGAGCTCAACCTGCCATGGAGGAAACGAAGGTGGTCTGGGGGGTGAAGGGGAAACCAAAGAAGTCCGTATAGGGTCAACCCTTGATGAGAGTGAAAAAGAAAGCCCTTCTCAAAGAATTCATTGATGTCTTTGCCTGGTCCTACCAAGATATGCCCGGTATTTAACCCGAAATTGTCCAAGACAAAATCCCTACCTACCCTTCTGTTAAACCTGTCAAGCAGAAGCTCCTTAAGCTCCGCCCTGAGTGGTCCCTCAAAAGAAAAGAGGAAGTCATGAAACAATTGGCAGTGGGTTTCCTAAAAGTAGCCGAGTCCCCGTTTCTGGCTATCTAATCTTGTTCCTGTTCCTAAAACAAATGGGAAAGTTAGGATGTGTGTCGACTACCGAGACCTCAATAGGCTTTGTCCTAAAGATGACTTTCCTCTGCCCATCATTGACATCCTCATAGATAAGACTGCTTTCATGCCATGAAATCCTTTGTAGATGGGTTTGCGGGTTACAACCAAATCCAAATGGATCCCCAAGATATAGAAAAGCCTTCTTGGTATATTGATCGGGGCGCTAGGCGCTCCCGTGGTTCGCCGCAATAGTGATTATTCGCCGCCTTCCTTTCCTTTCGCCTAAAGGAGTAACCTCAGCCCTTGCTAGAGCCCTTCCTTTAGCAATGATGGCTTTACGCTCAAAGTCCTCTTTCTTTGGCTTTACACCCAGTCAAAACCCATTCTAAAGGGAAATGTAGGAAAAGAGGGAAGTCCTTGGTGCTTACGGCCCAAGACCATTCCAGGGAAGAAGCCCATGCTTTCTCATCATTTCCAATACACACACATTACTGTAGGGATAAAAATCCATGGGGTAGTATTCTCTAGCAGGTGGAGCCATAGTAATGCATTTGATTTTATCGTATTTGAAGCCACTTATCATCATGTCTTGAGAGCCATGCTTCATTTCAAAAAAGGGGACATTAGACTCGAGGGTCTGCGGCATGCCAGAATCCCCATGGATGGTGATTATAGTGTCTTTTACAATGAACTTCACTTTTTGATGTAAAGAAGAAGCTACAGCCCCTAATGAGTGAATCCATGGTTGGCCCAACAAGAGATTTCACCCTGCAGGTATGTCAAGCACTTTCAATTCAGTTTCACACTCCACAGGTCCAATGATCAAAGCCAATTTTATAGTTCGAATTACTTCTCGGCGGGTCTGTCTTATCATATGCTCTAACTGCTTGCTGAGAGGGAGCAAACTCAGAGACTTTTCTTCCTAAACATTGTGCGGTCCGAAGGGGACACACATTCAATGCAGAACTTTTGTCTATGAATACCACGGGTCTCACAGTAATGTAGAGTGCATAAAGATGATTCGGACCTGCCTTAGGCAAATCCAAGTCTGTAAAGGTAATGAGATTGCCAAATTGAACCGTCCCAACCATGTGACAAAGCTGTTCAGGTTTTGTTTCTATAGGAACTTGGGCTGGATTCAAAACCTTTAACAGAGCTTTACGGTGGGTATGAGAAGCCATCAAAAGTCCCCAAAAGGAAATGTGAGCTTGAGTCTTTTGAAACTGAATTCCATCCTCCCTCTTATAAAGCAAGTGAGAGAGGGTGGATGGAATGAAAGAGCAGCAATTGAATAAGAAAATCGGGTAGCAAACTGATACTGAGAATTAGGAGATGAATTGTTACCGGAAGCAGAAGAAGATGCCCCATCCTTGCTGTTGTGGCGTCATTCCATTTTCATATGGGTTCCAATCATATCTTTTTTATCTTCGAGAGCTTTGCCCTGCTTTGAAATGGGATCTTGCAGCTTGGATTTGAGGTCTGACATCATCCCTCTTAGACTTTCTTCCAACCGCCGGAGATCGAGAGGCTGCCCAGTTCCGGTTGCCATCGGTGCCAGGGTCGAGCTCTGATACCAATTTGCAACAACTAAAGGAAGGAGACAGCTAAAAAAATTGGTTCAGGAAGGTGGAGATGGAAGAACCACCCTCGAAAACCACTGGTTTATCAGAAAATAAGAGAGAGAAAGAGTAGAGAATAAGATGGAGAAATTGGAGAATGATTCTATTGATCCAATCCACACCCAAATGGCTTGCTTCGATTACACTTTATAACAGAATTGCAGCCATGTGAGAGCTCACACTAGCAGCCAAATTCTGTTGAGAGGAAATACAAACAAATGAAATAAAACAAAAAATGAAAATGCTGATGAAATCTTGGTTAACGGTCATGCCCTCACGAGCTGTTCACGTGCTCAACCAATCCTAACGGTCACCACCTGCGAAAGTCATTGCCTCTTCGATCGAGAATGTCTTGATAGGCCTCAAGTGCCTACTTGTGGGCAATGCTCCTAGTAACCCAATCTCCCGTTTGGCTTTTTCTGGGGACTTGCGAACGAAACGTGGTTTACTTGATGAACCCTCATTAATGCTAAAACTCAAAGGACGATAGAGACCTTCAGATACTTGATCCAAAAAAAATCCCACATGCTCTTTCCCATATCACCTATACGAATCCGAAGCTAACCCCAGCACCTGATTAATCCCCTTGAATAACGGCCTGCGAGTCTTTCTTTGAATTTATGATGGAGAGACGGGGAAGATAGTGAAACTCTTTTTTATTCCGGGCTGGCTCATTTGAAAAATATGGGAAGCGACGACGAAGAAGCGATTGATTATTCAACGAAAGCCGAAGCCAGTAAAAAACCAATTCGCGCATTAGCTTAGTTCCCATCTCATAGAAAAAGAATGGTGTTCTGGGTTCCAAACTTCCTATAAAATAAGGGCAGAACAGAAGCTGGTTGAGGAATCAATCACAGTTTGACGTGCCGGGGAAGATGAAAACAATAGATGTGGTGTACCAAAAAAAAAGGTAGAGGAGGCCTGTTGTCGAGACCCCGTCCTCTTGCGGAGGAGGCAAAGCACCGTAACCGTAATGAAAGTTCAGATCAACAGAAGAAATGGTCGATTCTGAATCCGGATTGGTTTGAATCGAGAATGAAAGATTTTCTCTAAACTAGAAAACCGTCAAGAAAGGATCCATCAACATGATGGACACTCGAAACCTTATCTGGTTTGTGTAAGGAGGGAACCGATTTTACCTTATCAGTAAAGGCTTCAACAAATGAAGTAGGGGACGAAACACTAACATAGCGCTTCACGCCCAGAGGAAGATGCTTTCTTTTAGCCTACGCCTTTCTCCTTTCTCTAATAATATAAGGTAAGCATCCTGCTCTCGATCCAGAGCTACTGCTTCAACAATCAACTGAGCTATTGAAGTCAGGTTAAGACGTCGACTTATACAGGGTCTTGTCCGAGGAGATGAAAAGGAATTCCTGTCTTTAGAAGTAAATCCCACTAAACTACACTTGTACGCTTGACATGAAAAGTAGAGGCAAGCAGAGTCAAAGGCCGAGCCTCAACCAGCAAAGGGGGACAGCCATGCCAATCCAAGCAGAGCAACTAGAAGCCCACTCTACCTTTCTTTCTTTACCTTAGACTTCGTTCTTCAAGGGGACCCATGTGCATTTCCTCTGTTCTGTGCTCTTGAACCCTTGATTCCCTTGTGCCTTTAGTTGAAGTATAGGTCGTCGATTCAATCTATCTTGATGGGATTTTTCCTTCTGTTGAGTGGTATAGAAGGGATTCCTATAGTAGGTAGCGACAAGAGGTCAATAGCTGAAACTTGTTTTCGGGTAGGGTAGGCTCGGAGTCAGAAGTCCTCTCTTTCCCAACCAAATAAGCACTTTTGCAACACCTTCCTTCCCGCGGTCAAAACAAGACTTGCAGATAACAATCAGACCTTACCAGGGACAGGGACCAGACTATAGAGCCTAATTAATTAAAAAAAATTCGGGCTTGCTTTCTCAATTCACATCTATGAGCGATGATTCCTCTATCTCTTGCTCGCTTCGATCGGACTCTGACAGCTTAGGGAAGAATGATGGGTCGCTAACAAGGCCCCTAAATGACCGCTCAGAGGGCCTACCCATTTTTTTTTCCCAATCCGTCACTTGCTCGTCCCTCTCTCATGAAAGATTTTCTCTCCTCTCCCGGCGGCTTTTACTCATGGCTATAGCCAGTTGCTAAGACGATTCCCATTCAAGCATTCTCATTCAACGGTCTATCAATGCTGCTTGTTCCAAATTCCTTTCTTTCCACTAGTTCTTACATAAGCAATTAGCAGGAAGTAAACGACCTTCCGAAATCCACTCCTGAAGTCACGTCTTTCAGTACTGGGACTGAAGT
The DNA here is from genome assembly GCF_001540865.1 of Ananas comosus. Lineage (NCBI taxonomy): Eukaryota > Viridiplantae > Streptophyta > Magnoliopsida > Poales > Bromeliaceae > Ananas > Ananas comosus. The sequence continues at coordinate 27,376 of NW_017891935.1, read as the reverse complement.
CAAGTACTTTCGAGTTGCTCTTTGCCCAAAGCCCCCCTTCCCACTTTTAAATACCAACTCAAAATAGCTTTAGCATCTCTTGATAAGGAAAGGTCTTTATAGAGCTAAGGGGAAGGTTTGGAACCCTAGTAGCAGAATGGAATCAGTTTACCAGGCTGACTTCCATGCCAACACGAGTAGTTTAACTCATCATTACCTCGTAAGGGCGTTGAGAATTGTTTTTGCTTTTCTTGCTAGAAATTCAAAAGTATTCAAATAGCCTTTGCATAGTTTACGAATTCTGCTTAGTAGGGACCTAAACACAGGAATGGTTTTTCTCAGAGTCAGACCACGCCTTATGACGAAAGGGGGAGAAAGGACGGATCACCTGCCGATCTGTGATCAAACAAAACTATACCTGAAGAATGGGATACAGATTGACCGGCACAAAAGCCATCTCTATCAATCTACGCTCATGGATGAGACGGCAACATAGAGAAGAAAGTATACCGTTTGTCACCCCCCTTGTCATTTAAAAGTAAAGAAGAGAAACACACTTGGGAATCAAAATTTGGTGGGATCGAGGATGGAATCGAATAGCGAATGCACTTGCGGTTAAGACAGGTCCTGCATCTCCTACCTAATGCAATTGACCGACCCGGCATCTCTTTCGTTCAATAATGCCTTCGCTTCAAGACGCTATTTACCCAGGAAAAAGACACTTTTTGAATTGAAGAAGCCGAAGGGGTGAACGAGCGCTGCGGTAACGAGCCGTAAGAAAGATGAGCAGAGCATTCCTTCTGCCGGCCTTTATAGGAGTAGGGGAGCGTGGTGAGATAGATAGACGTCCAATCCTGCAGCAGCTAGTTGCTCGGCCTTAGTCTTGGGCTGATCTCACACTTCAATCAACCCCTTTGTACTTCGATCCAATCAATCGATCGATCAAGAGGCTAATCTCTTTTGTTTGGGCCGGTAGCTAAAAGAAAGTCCTCGCTTTCTCTTGAACAAGGGAAGGGCAGCATAGCATTAGCTTCAATTGAACAAGCTCCACCTTGAAAAAGAAAGGTGGCGCCGAATTGATGTTAATCCAATCTACAATCAGCTTGGAGTCAGCCTCAATCCAAAAGGACTTGTTAGGATTTGAAGCAGCAGCGATTTGTATTCCTCTGAGACAGGCGAGAACTTCGGTCATATAAATATCTTCTGAAGGGACGCTCCGACCTCTCCCCTATCTCATGAGCGAGTCACCAAGAAATGAGCGAGCATCAAGATCAATATCGATTAATGTAGAGTCATATGAGATCAAGTTTGTCTCCGCCGAAAGGAGGGATGAAGAACGAGGTTCGAGATAGACAACAACAATCGGGTATCGCTTCAGGACTCGGCATGCTGCGGAACGGGGACTAAGTCCGCAACACGTTGGCCGGTAGCACGCTTAGACGAACACGTTTTCTTCTGCGGTTTGCTCATTGTCTATTGACTGGGGGATAGGAGCTATAGGATCCTAACATCGAGCAGACTTGGAGGCCCTTGTAGGATCAGGGATCGATGAGCGAGCCTGCGAGCGGACCTTCTCTAAGAAGGTTGCGAGCCCGTCTGGACACCATCAAAGTGAGTAAGCGAGTCGAAACTCCAGCGCCAGGGGCTGCTAGGGGGATGAAAAGGTCATCCATTTGAATCCCACCGGTAGGTGGGGAGGTGGATGAACCCGAACCCAAGGGCCTAGCTGGTACAGATGGGCTTATCGTCCGATCTCTTCCACCGACCCGAAAAGATGATGTGGAATGCTCGGCGGACACACAACTGAACCTTTGACTGAGGCCACACATGTATGGGAGACCTCCAGACAGAGGGGTCAAACTCAATTTCTTTCTAAGGCCAGACAGGGATGTAGGACCTAGCCAACTCGAATTCTATCTATCCACCCTGATCGATACATTATTTTTTGGCTGGTTGCAGGGATGTCCCATCCCACTCATTCGACCTGGAAGAGGAGCTGAACTATTCTTTCTTTCTGTCGGTGGAGAAGCCAAGCATGCTGATCCAGCCCAATCACTATCAGTGTAGCCGATAAACTATGAGTCGGAAGTGGAACTGTACAAAATTCCAAACGGAATTCTTCCTTGTAGATAGATAAGTAATCTTTTCGCGACACCGAAGTGAGTGTTTGGCTCGGACTCTGCATGAACCATTTTGATAGGCTTGCTGCGAACATTATGTCTGGCCTTGTTGCTGTCAAATATAGGGGGCGCTTCCTATTAAGCTTCGGTAGATGGAGGCATTAGCCTTCTTTGATCCATCTTTTTTCATCAGCTTCTCATTTGTCAAACGAGGAGTAGCGACAGGTTTGCAGCCATACATCTGCAAATTTCTTCAGAAGATTTTCAGTGTACTTCTTCTGAAAAAATAAAGATGGAATCTTCTGATTCTTGGCTTATCTCGATTTAACAAACGGAACTGGCGTCCTATAATTAATGCGGATTCGAAAGGATCCCTCCATCTGTCCTTAAACCGTTCAGTTGTCTTCTCCCTTATCCCACACATGCAGCACAATCGTCGAGCAGGATATTCCTCTCTTAGAGATAGATGACCGTTGCAACTGGAACACTGTTCAAGACAGCTGCCCAAATGAACTGGACCGCTTTCCTCGGTCCAGGCAGCCTCCATATCGCCCTCAAAAAAACCAAAAAGTTCCAGAGGCATCTTCCATTCATTTCGATTTTGGTCTTTCCGCACCATATTTAGATCTTCCCCTTCTGCGATCCGGAATTCCCAGCAAATCCTTTACTCCTCGAATACAATGGGATTTCACACCTGGCGAATCTTTCACTCTACCTCCTCTGACTAAAACTAGAGAATGTTCCTGCGAATTATGACCTTCGCCTGGAATGTGAGCAAATATATCATGTCGATTGCTCAACCGTACTTTGGCTATCTTACGTAGAGCGGAATTTGGTTTTTTCGGTGTTCTCGTCGGAACACGCAGGCATACTCCTTGCTTCTGGGGACATTGATCCGAAGCTCGAGTACGGTCCGTGCGCCGTTTTTCTTCTCTACCATGACGAATCAATTGATTAAAAGTAGGCATCCCTCTTTCCTATGTCCTTCCCCCCTTTGCCCTATCACTAGTGGTTACTCCCGATCCGAAGCACCCCTTTTCCATTCATAGAGAGATCCAATCGTCAAAATCAATAAAAAGGCCATCATGGACCAAGATCCAAACAGATCAATCTTGTTGGGAGGTACTGCCCAAGGAGAAGAAAAGGTGACTTCCGGATCAGGGATAATAAATAAAATGGGAACCGGATAAAATCGTATATCGAAACGACTTCTGGCATCACCGGAGGGATCGGAACCACATTCGTGGGCCGACAATTTTTCTGGATAGGTCGAACTATGTTCAGCAAATGGAAAAGGAAGACCGAGTGGGATCAAAGAAACTAGCGGACTGATCACTAAATAGATACAAATAGGTGCAAATTCCGACATCACCAAAGCCCACTTCGTTCTCTCGCTCTGCTCGCGGCGCTCCTTGCTCGCGGAGCGGCATACCAAAAAAAAAAAGGCAAAATCAAGGAAGAATCGGACTTCCATAGCTGTGTTAGCTAGGCCACCTGCCTGATCATCTTTCTTTTACAAAAATTACTGGATCACATCTTTCCTATGCCGTTGCTGGGTCAGCTCTCTCCTATCTCATGTTGCTATTTTAGCTGTCATTGCCGTTATGTTACATATATATATATATATCTATATATAATAATATATATTATATTTTAATCTTTGACCCGGGGGGCAGAAAGGTTAGTTCTTTGATGACCCGCATAGTTAAGATTGAACGAAGAGGGGAGTAGCGGACCTATGGAGACTTTCTTCTAATCCCAACTCACCCAATGAAGAAGGAAAGAACTCATACTGAGAACATTAATCCATGCATTCATTGACCGAGTTAGACTAATCCGACGGATGAATGCCCTGATCAGCTCCTTACCTCGACTGGCACAGGACAGGCCAATAGAGATGGCAGCTCAACCTGAAAGCCTTACGGTGAGGCGGAGACAGACATCTATCTCGATTCCTCTTTTGACCACTTTTGAGACCTATAACTAGACCTCTCAAGCATTGTAGTTGCATCACATACGAAATAAGTGCCGACCCGCGCAAGTGAACGAGGAAGCTTACCATTCCGCCATCGGTCAGTTATTCAGTTGGGTATCAACGGTCTAACTACGAAATCTTGATTGCAACGCCCTGGACTCTCATAACAGTCTGCTCTATGCTATAGCTAGAGAGATGAGCCTCAACGTTAGGGTGGCATGAAGGAGCTGGAATCACCATTCTACCAGGTCCTCCCTTGTTTCTGCTTTCTCTGATGCGCTTCCAAACCTGAAAAAAGGCGGTCTACCACGGGGTTGTTTACATACTTAGGCCCTTTTTCTTTCTTGGGGGCTCTAAAAAGAAAGCCACCGTCTCCCGTTCCAGTGCAGAGGCTTAATAAAATGCTTTGGCCCTCACTCTCTCTTCAATCCTATGGCTCTCTTACTTGCTTAAATATCTACAAGTTGAAACTGAAACTTTTTTTTTTCCCTCTGTGAAAGTATGAGTGCAACAAAAATGGCCGAGAATCCTGTTTTCCATGCACGAACCGATCCAGCTATAACTAACAGCAGTGTAAGGTTAGCCATCTCACCCGGACCCGGAAAGGAAATGGATTAGGATGCAAAACTTTAGAAAGAGAGTCAACCCGAGGAATGAAGTAGCTCGACCGATAGGTTAATGGATGAAAGCAAAGATTCGATTTCGATATAGTCTGGTCTAACGAGCATGTTCCGACTCACCTGTCCTTAACGGTAGCGTAGCGGTCTCTGTGCTCAAGGCTCTGGACCTAAGGACTGGAATGAGCTCTTTTCGCAAGTGAATCAGGGAAAATGATTGTTTTACGAGGAAGGTTACATGCCTAGTAAGACATAGGGGATGATAGGCTCTTGTCGGGCTTTATTGCCCTCTAGTTTTTTTTCTTTGATTGGCCCTTCAAAGAAAGTTTGGCAGTCAAAAAGCAAGGCAAGAAAGGAAAGTAAGCACTACACTTTTTTTTTACATCTAAGCAAGAAGTCTTAGGGAAGCATGCATGCTTTTCCCATTCAAATAAGTGCAGATTCCGTCTTTTTCTCTTCTCGTAGTTCAGTTAAGCCATCCTTTTGTCGGGTGAAGGGAATCCATCTTCCTTCTATATATGAATATAGCATCCTTTATCTAAGCTCTAACTCTACTTGATTTTGGTCATCCTATCTATTTCTGTATGTGATTCACTATTATTATATTTCATTTTGCATTTATTGAATAGAATCTAGTCAGTTTCAAACATATTGTTTGATATTTTTAGATAGGAGGGAGCCCATTTCATTACTTCAGTTTTCCGACAAACCGTCCAATTGGTTGAACAGTAGTTTTTTCTAAAAAAAGATCTTTCAATCGTTCCTTTTTTCGTTTTAGCGGGATTTTTCCTTGGGGGCATATCTACCTCTGGACTTCCTTACGATCCATTTTTCAGTTCATTCCTCTACCCTTTGAGTTGAGATCACTTCCTTTTCCACCAAGTTTGTGAGTAGGGACTTAGGGACCTTAGCCTAAGATCTGGGTTGGTACTCATCCCAGGCCTTAGAAAGAAAGGTGATACCTCTCTGCTTCCTAAGCAAGGCAGGCCCCCATTCGATTCTAGTGAAGTATTCTTTCATGGTGAAGCGCTGCCTACGACTTGATAGATGAGGAGAACTAGTTTGGCTCGTGCCAGTGGGTGACGGGACGGGTGTGCTTCGCATTGAAGTGCTACACCTACCTTCTTCGAAGATTTATGGCCTTCGAGGAGCCGTATTGATTTTCGGGTAAAATAGGAAGAGACTCCTACTCTGAGCATCATGTAGAATCGTATAAAAATAGAGCCCTGTCGTCGTCGAGCTGTCAAGCAAGCAAGAATACTGATTTGGAATGACCCGAATGCAACTCAAGGCGAGTGCCGAGGGGACCAAGAAAACGGAAGCTAACGCGCACCGCCTTGTTTGGTAGGACGGACAGAGTGCTCAATCCCTAGGCTTGCTTGTTCCGTGAGTGGGATTACAATCCCGCGAGTGCTAGTAGCTGTACGTGTGGAAGGAGCTGTACGAGTGGGTAGCGGGAAGCTCCCCAACTGGATCCATATCCATGCTTGGTTCATCTGCTTACTCCTCGGGCTCCGCTGGTCTGGTCTAAGTCTAAGCGCTTGGCAAAGCCATAGGAGGTGAATAAGCGTAAGCGTAGCTATCGGAAAGGAGGGCGGAGAAGGAGAGTGAAGGGGAAGGAAAATTACCCGATAGGGTCAAGACCAATTAATCAAAACCCGTCCTAACTATTTAAATGAAAAGAATCAGATCTGGATTGGTTTAAATCGATCCTGTTTTGTTTATTAGGTTCTAACCGAGATTGCCACCCTAATAATTATGTGCAGGATAGTTAACTCAAAAAATAATGTGCAGATGATTAAAAAAAAAAAAAAGTTTTTTTAGGGAAAGGCTTGAGGAAGGTCGAGTTAACCGAACCCGTCTCCCATTTTTCCTAACATACTCCACATTCAAGACCAGATCGTGTTTGAATAGCTCCCAGTCTGTCTTTTTTAAGATGTTGACTTGGAACCCCCCTGGGGCTTGATCGCTTTTGCTATCAAAGACCGCCCTGTGGATCTCTGGTTCCGAGATCGTGAGGAACGAAAAGGCTCAGTTTATGACCTTTGTGATGCTTTCCACCACTCTTGACTGGGCCTGTCTTCCTCCTCCAGTTTCCTGCGGAAGAAGGAAGTTATACTCTCATTTTGCGACTGGCAGGTCGTCTTTCTGGGTGGTCATTCTGCCGCCCTCCTCCGGATTTCAGAGAGGAAGTTGCGGTTCTTCCTGTCAGCAATGCTGGCGTGAAACAATCTGTTATTGACCATCAAAATCCCACTGGTTTCTGGATCTAAGGCGCAGCACCTGATCTTTTCTTCAGACCTCCGTGGTCTTTCTTCCTTTGCAAAGCGTTAGAGTGATCCTCATCCTTCACGCCTGGACTTCCATCAGGCACTTTCGTCAGCAACGAGTTCAGTCGTCTTGCAGTCTATCGGTTGGTTTCCTCTTTCTCTTTCTGTCTAATCCAGCATTTAAGCTGACCTTTTATTTAGTACTTTGTTTGAGATTATGAACACATGATTTTCTCTGGCAACTTCTCTATATGGCTTTTTTTTTTTCCATAGAGTGTCACTCACTATGTGATATAGCCCAGTAGTCTATCGATCGAGGCGCTTTTTACGGAACAACACTCTGGATTCGCACTTATTGGCGCTGTCTCGCCAAGTAGCCCAGGTCTGATATTTTAATTACAGATCTTCGACTACCTATCATTCATCGAGTTGGGCCTTCCTCAAGAACTTATTTGTTCCCCTTTCAGCTCCTGCTTTCCCTTCACCCCCACCTTTTCGACTCAACCCCGGAGAGGAGGGGCTATATGGGACATCTACGGGGCCTGCTTCATGTGGGGGAAGGAAAGAAAGGCCGATCTAAGGCTAAGTGAGGTGGCTAGCTTTGTCCGACTGGGTATGGGCCCGGCTAGCGACCGCGAAGCGGTGCTCCTGGGCTTCCAAGGTACAGGCGGGAGAACAAGACCGCTCTGGCTTGCTCTTCAAAAAGACGGTGTATTCTCCTCTGCTTCCCAAGGCCCTTGTCCAGTTTTTCCTTGATTTTCTATCTATCTCAATATGCTTCGTTCTATCGTGTTGCACATGATTGTGAGCAATATTGATTGCTGCCTTATTATCACAATAGAGCATTAGAGGATTTGCTGCTTTCATTCCTATCTCTTGCATGAATCTCTTGAGCCAGAACAATTCGCAAATGCCATGAGCCATAGCTCTATATTCTGCTTCAGCACTAGATCTAGCCACCACTGATTGTTTCTTACTTCGCCAAGTAACTAAATTGCCACCTACGAATGTGCAATAACCCGAAGTAGATCTTCTATCATCAGGTGACCCAGCCCAATCAGCATCAGAGAAAGCCTCAACCTATGACCATTGTTTGAGAAAATCAGTCCTCTTCCTGGGGCTGATTTTAGGTATCTTAGAATACGATAAACTGCCTCCAAATGTGTTGATCGAGGATCATGCATGTATTGACTTACTGCACTGACAGCATAAGCTATATCAGGTCGAGTGTGAGATAGATAAATCAATCTAACCACCAACCGTTGGTATCTTTCTCTATCAACTACCTCCCCAATTCCATTTCTTAAGTGATGATTAGTCTCCATTGGAGAATCAGCTGGTCTGCAACCCAGCATACCAGTTTCCTGAAGCAAATCCAATACGTACTTTCGTTGAGATATCAAAATGCCTTTGTTTGATCTTGCCACTTCAATACCCATATCGTAACTTTCCTAAGTCCTTTATTGAAAATTCCTTTGCAAGATAACCTTTGAGCTGGCTCACCTCCTGTGGATCATTTCCTGTCACCACTATATCATCCACATAAACAATAAAAATTGTAATTTTCTCATTGTTCCTCTTGATGAACATTGTATGATCAGCATTGCTCTGTTTATACCCAAATGCCAACATTGCTTTACAAAAACGATCAAACCAAGCTCTCGGTGATTGCTTCAAGCCATATAGTGCTTTCTTCAATCTGCAAATTTTCCCAGCAGTCTTTTGAGAAGAAAATCCTGGAGGAATCTCCATGTACACTTCTTCTTTCAAGTTACCATGCAGAAAGGCATTCTTTACATCTAGTTGTTGACCATCCTAAATTTGCAGCACAAGACAGGAGGATACAGATGGAATTTAGTTTTGCTACTGGAGCAAAAGTTTCCTGATAATCTACCCCATAGGTCTGAGTGAACCCTTTCGCAACCAGTCTGGCTTTATATCTCTCAATAGATCCATCAGCCTTATGTTTCACCGTAAAGACCCACTTGCAACCTACGGGTCTCTTTCCTGCCGGAGGAGTCACTAGTTCCCACGTTTCATTTTTTACCAAGGCTTTCATTTCCTCAACCATGGCCTCCTTCCATTTGGGGTCTAGAAATGCATCCTTCCAATTCTGCGGAATAGATACAGAAGACAAAGAAGAAAAAAATCCTCTAACAGAAGAGGACAAAGAGTCATATGAGACAAAATCAGAAATAGGATATTTAGTACGATTTCTAACACCTTTTCGAAAAGCAATAGGAATATCAAGATCGTCAGGTGTAGAATCAGAGGGCTGAAGAGAAGACTTACATTGATTAGAAGGTTGAGGAAGAGAATCAGACGATTGAGAAAAGGGAACTGGATCCGAGGATAGCTCTTTCTTGGCCAGGTAAAGTTTGCATGATGGCTTTATGTTTTTTTCTCTTTCGAGTGTAGACCTGCCATTCACCATCCCCAGCTTTCTTCTTTTCTTCATCATCTTTTTGACCCTCAACTTCATCAGTCTCCTCCCCCACCTCCATAGTATTCATTTCTTCTTCCTTCTCCTCAACCCCTACTCCTTGTACCTCCAGTCTCGAGGTCCAATAAGGCATATCTTCTATATGGATCTTGGCACCAGCATTCATCTCTTCGACTTCAATTTTACTCTCCCCCTGAAGAGATGAGCGTGAAAAATAGGCCTCATGCTCTCTGAAGGTCACATCCATTGTAATAAATGTCTTTCTTGTAGGAGGGTAATAGCATTTGTAACCTTTTTGAGAAGCAGAGTACCCGATAAAGATGCACTTCATAGCCCGAGGATCAAGTTTATCAAGTGTACGACGGTGGTCATGCACAAAACATGTACACCCAAAAACTTTTGGTGGAACAGTATAGCCATTTGAGCCAATTAGCTTCTCTAGTGGAGTTTTAAAATCGATCGTCCGCAATGGCATTCGATTGATTAAGTATGCGGCAGACATGATAGCATCACCCCAGTAGTTCTTTGGTACATTCATAGCAAATAGAAGCGATCTTGCAACTTCCAACAGGTGCCTATTCTTCCGCTCAGCTACCCCATTTTGTGCAGGAGTATTTACACAACTCGTTTGATGTAAAATTCCATGATCATCCAGATAATTCTGAAACATACTCTCCGTGTATTCTGTGCCATTATCAGATCCTAATTTTGGCATTAAACTGGTTGCTAACCATTCTGTGAAATGATTGAAAACAAGAAAACACTTCACTTTTACTGCGCATTAAATACACCCATGTAGTACGACTATAGCAATCAATAAATGTAACAAACCACTTATGTCCAGAGAGAGAAGAGACTCTACTAGGACCCCAGACATCAGAGTGAACAATATGAAAAGGTGAAGCACTTTTATTATCACTGATTGGAAAATTAACTCGTGTATGCTTTGCAAACTCGCAAGCATCACACGTAAGAAATTCAGAACTACACTGTTTAAATAAACTGGGGAACATTTTTTCCATTATTCGAAATGAAGGGTGACCAAGTCGAAGGTGCCAAAGGTAAATCTCCTGATGACAAGAATCCGTCTGAAGCGCAGAGTGATGCAACCAACTCGATCCTCCCTCTAAGAGATAAAGTCCATCATGCATTCTACCATAGCCAATCGTTTTCCCCGTCTCCAGTTCCTGAAAAATACAATGAGAAGGAAAAAATGTAACTTTACAATTGAGATCTCTGGTAATAGCACTTATAGATAAAAGATTGTTCGGAAAGCTGGGAACATGTAAAACAGATGATAAAGTAAGGTCCGAAGTGCAAACTATAGAACCTTTGCCAGAAACAGAAGACATGGAACCATCAGCTATACGAACTTTATCCTTGCCTGAGGAAGGAAAGTAAAATCAGAAATGATCTGATAAACCGGTCATATGATCAGAGGCTCCAGAATCAATAATCCAAGGACAAGAATTTGTTTTAGAGGAAACGAAAGCAGTGCTAGAAATACCTTAGAATGAAAAATTGGAAGTAGAAGAGGCAGGTGTAGGAAAAGATATAGAATTGGAGGAAGATGTTTCTAGCTTCGACATCAATTTCCGAAGCAAAAAAAGATCCTCGTGAGACAAGCTGTTAGACTCAGAATGGCCCCCTTCTTGAGAGAAGGCCTCAACCACATCAGATTGGTAGGCCTGTGGTCTTCCAGTACCCCGCACAGATCCACCTCGTCCTCCTCGGCCTCTTGTGGGACGACCGTGCAATTTCCAGCAGGTATCTCGGGTATGTCTCGTCCTTCCGCAGTGATCGCATTTGAGTTGATCTTTATCTAGCTGACTTTGATCATTTGCTCTGATTAAATTTCCCTTTGCACCTTTTACTGCAGAATTGGTCACTAAGGCTGACCTTTCATGGGATATCTGATGTAACATAACACTGCGCCTGCTCTCCTCTTGTTGCACATAAGCATATGTTTCGCGCAACGATGGAAAAGGGTCCCCACCGAGGACTTGAACTCTGATAGGGTCAAACTCTGTCTGGAGACCTGCTAGAAAGTCATAAACTCGTTCTTTCTCAATCAACTTTTGAAACTTAGCAGCATCACTTGGACAGTCGGCTTGAAAATCTTGGTAGAAATCAAGTTCCTGCCATAAGCTACTCAATTCTGCAAAATATTGAGCTACTGTCATGTCACCTTGCTTGGTTTCATGCACCTTTTTTCGTCTTTCATACACTAAAGCATCATTCCCAACCGGTTTGGGAGGCCGCACTCCATATTTTGTATGCAGAATCAAGGAAAAGATATCCACGGGCTATAGCTGGTTGCATGGAATTGATTAGCCAAGACATGACTAAGGAATTCTCTGATTCCCATTGTCCTAGGAGGGGATCCTCTTCTGCCGGTCTCTTTTTTCTACCTGTTATATAATCATAAAGCCCCCGGGCTTTGATAAAAAGAAGACAGGATCGAGACCAGGCAAGATAATTCTGCCCATCCAGCTTAATAGGACTAATTTGAAGTGAAGGATTGTCGTTCACAGGAGCACTCAACTTGGATGAAACAACAACTTTGCTCCCAGGATTAGATTCAGACATGTTTGTAAATAAGTTGATGCAACCAGCAAAAAGAAATGAGTGGTTTCAAGAAACAGACCAATTTTAACCCCTGCCTTTCATCTAAATCATGTTTATTCTTCTCTAATACTCAATGAACAACCATGGAAGCAGGTCTGCTACAGCTATTGTTGAATCAACACAACAATAACAGGCTCAAATTGATTAAGAACCAGATTGAGATGAGCGGCAGGGACCTTGTGATAGAAATTAGGTGGAACGGCAGCAGCTTGATCAAGAATTAATGGAGCAGCACCAAGAGGCAGCGATGTCGCATACAACATTTCTTTTTCCTTCTTTTTTTGTTTGTGCAGCGAAGATAAAGATACAAAGGTAGATTGGTTCGTTTTCATGCTTAGGTGTCTGTCGTTCTCGGTGTGCTCGATTCGGATTGAGAGGAAGGTCAGTCCTGATCTAATATATGAAATATATAGTAATATGACTTTCACTTCCAAAAACAAGGAAAAATGCTCTAAGGCGACTTCAAGGGTTCGCTCATGGAAAACCAGATTAGAGGCAATGTGAGTTGCTGCTTAATTATCAAAGAATATTCTCATAGGATGAGAGACTTCAACTCCAAGCTCACTTAGTAAGGTTTGAAGCCTTAGTATAGTAGTGTTTTTTCCATTTATCTTTTTGATTTGTCAATGAATCCGCTGCATAGTAATTTTGTTTCACGTAATGAGTTAATTGGTCTTTTTCTTTTATATATGAATCCAATTTAATATAGTGGAAAAGGGTAACAACCTTTATTTGAAGGATTTCAAACTATTTTAACCAAACTCGTGGAAGCCTAACGTCGTATTCGTTAGAAAACCATCCAGGATCGAGCTCAGGCTGGACTTCCTTTGACATAGAAGTTTTGCTTGAACCAGACCCCCACCCCCCTTTATCTCCGGCACAAATCCTATCACACTTTCGTGCCCAAAACGTGCACGTAGAAGCAGAGCTCTTCGCTCGTATTCACGAGTTGGAGAATCTGCTAGTTTATGGACTACCTCCTCAACGCCACCCAGGAGAGTACGCAAACTTGGTACGAGAGAATTTGAATGAAGCACTCAACATTCGCCACTACAAAAGTGCACTAACCCTTTAATTTATCGACCTAATGATACTAGAACTTAAGGCGAGGTTAGAGAATAATCTTTGTACTTTATCAGGGGATTAACATAGGGTTTCTCTTGGATTCGGAATGGGAGCTGCACGTTAGCACTTTACTTTATGACTTTTCCGGCATAAGAGGTCTTGTCTCTTTACTGTCCCGGTCCTGTCTCTTTGCTGTTTTAGCGGAATAAGCAGCCTTGGTGCTTTGGGCGTGGCACTAGTCTGACTGTGCTTTCCTAGCCAAAGGCTATTCTTGATCTGATCTTGCCAGGAAGAAGGGCATCCAACAGACAGAGTGATGCTTCTGTCATATCTTTATTAGGTTTTTCATTTTTTAGGAATCCGTATAAATAGACTGTTTGGCCGTATAAAACTCAAAAAATAGGTTGTTTTCTTGCAATTGAATCAAAAGGAACTGTTCTTACCTCAAAGGGAGTGCAGCCAGCCTATTCATCATAACATAATATAGGAAAGTACGCCCTCTCCCTTGTCAACTCCGAACGAATGCTTAGTTAGCCGTGAATGATACCTCTCCATAAGAGATCCTTATGGTATAGGATACCTTAAACTTACCGTAACCATCTAGAGCCGGGTAAGCAAACTCTTCCAATAGCCCCATGGTAGCAATAGATAAAAAGTCTATATCAGATGCCGAAGGGTACGGTTTCTTGAAGTCAAGTTTAGCGATAATTAAACCAGGATGTGGTTCTTTGTTTATTTTTCGTTCTATCGATATTTGCAAACGGTTTACCACAAAGTTTTTACTACTTTACAACTAGGGGTATAGGTTTACTATATTTTGTATTGATGGATTTGTATTTCGAATATGTTGATTACATCGTCGATAAACAAGTCTGGATTAAACGGGTAGGTGCCTGACGCTATTATGGGATTTACTGATAAGACCCAAATTGAATAAAATCTTGCTGTTAGAGGATTGACTGCTAAAGTCCCCACAGGGGTGGAAGAGTTCTTAGACCTTGGCGGGGCAAACTATATATCAATATAGAAGGGCACCTACAATGGTTTAGTATAATTGATATGTAATTTGAAATCGGGTCTATGATTAGTGCTTTTGATTTGGGTGTGTCTGGTTATCTTAGAAGATCGTGTCTTAGAAGATATTAAGGTGTTAAAAGAGAATAAATATATCTCTTTATTTTATTCTTGGTGTTAAAATGGACCCTTCTCATTTCTTGACGGGTGAACTGAAGTTATTAGGGTGTTAAATGGACCGGTTGAGCCGGGTAGGGCCCTTCTCATTTCTTGCTTTTATTCATCAGGTTTGGGAATACTATTGTCGTGGTCCTTGGTATTGTAGAGAGTAGGTTGAACCGTAGTGGCCTTTTGACCTTCAGTAGGGGTATTTTTACCTTCAGTAGGGGTCTTTTGACCTTCAGTAGGGGTCTTTTGACCTTCAGTAGGGGTCTTTTGACCCTCAGTAGTGGACTGACTGACTGATAACCTCAATAGCTCATATTTCAATATAGTAGTAGCATCTTTACTTCCTAGGTCAATTACATTTATAGGTCGTGTTTCTATCCAAACATTTTCTGAATCATAGACATTCTCTCTTTTCGTACTCTGTGGTAGTCCTAGTTTGATGAGAATATCTTTTTTTCCAATCTGGAATTTTTTCCAATCTATTCTGAAATTTACATGAGTGGGGATCAGCTCCGTTAGAGATGGATCAGCTAATTGCTTTTTAAACCATTCAGATGTTACTAAATCTTTAGCAGGGCCCTTGTGTCTAATAACATGTTGTTCGTCAACTGTTTCTAACATATAACTTTTTGGTGCTAAAAAGATTCCTTTCTTGACAAAGTATTCGAGTTTAAACTTCCCCATTTCCATGGATGAGATTAAATCGTCAGAAAGAGGACATCCTAGAACTACTGAGTCAGTATCAGTATAATAACAGTCAGGTCTGGAAATGTATGGATACATATGAATACGAGCACAAGCAGTTACAGCAGCTGCTAATTGAACCGCCGACATCTTAGGAGCTTTCCAGTTATCGTCTTCTGCAAAGCTACTATTGGTAATGTAATTGACAATATAGTAATTTTCAGTAAGCATTTCAGCTGATTGAAAATTATCCATCTTCATCAATTCCTCGTATCTTTTTTGATTGCAGATCTCGGTTACTGTACTTTCAGGATTCATACCAAATCTACCATAGAGCGAATTCATTAAAATCTTATAAATAAATGTCATAGGCTCATCACCTCTTTTCTTAGCTTCGAGTCTGCTTTCATAGAGGTCAGAAATGATCCCTTCGAAAGGACTTGACATCGCCTCAAACAAATACCCCCTAAGAGGAATTATATGGTAACCTAAATCACGTGCGAACTTCAACTCTTCACTATAAAAGATTCCAATGAATTTACCTGTAGGAAAGATTAAAGTACCAAATTTATCCTTATATGGCAAGAATGGATGTGATATACTAGCAGGACATACAACATAGGCCTCAATAAATCCAAACAAGTTATCTAAATCCTGGCATTCCAAATTATTATGCCAGACAGGTACGCCACAAGGCATCGGATAGGATTTCATAATATAAGGATATAAAGAGTTAACATCGTAGTAGTAAAGATTCTCACCATAGGGTTTATATACATCCACATGACCCCCATAATAGCCTCGCCTAATAAAAGTGTCTTGGTTCTGAGTTGGTATATTTATATGAAAGATATTATCATCAAAATATTTCTTACGAAAGATTTTCAGGGATAGCGCTGACACTGTCATCACACCCTCAATATCAATCTGATACTTAGACCAATTAATTTCTTGAGCCTTCAACATCACACCACCTAAGATAAGGATATCTTGTCGAAGATAGTTTATCAAATCCTCACTCTTAGCCCGAAGATCAGACACATCCAAATCCTCATGCGGGATAGAACCTTTGGGACCTAATTCAGGGCATAATGTCCTTCCCAATGATGCAAGAGAGCTAGGCAGCAATGTGCAAGAATCTCTAAAACGTAATAAGAATTTATCGTTAATATAGACTTTCAGCTCGTAAAGTTTATGATTCCTCACCAAGGGTTTGATTTTATACTTTTTACCACGCTCAGCATAATACCTAAGAATTAAAATTCCATCAAATCGGGAAAAATTGTGGAAATAAACTGTTCGAAGTCTCTTATTTTTCATCACACATTTTTCCAATTTTGTGAAATAACATTTTTTTACTCCTTTCTGCAAAGTCAAGATAGAAAGTTATGTAATTTTCACTGAATAAGGTTTCAATCCTCTTGGAAGTCAGATCATCACCGGGCATAACCACTAAGTAACCAATCGCATAAGGAACATGAACATTATTTACCAATATTGTCTCTATATCGGCTACAATGAAAGGACGACTTTCTAATTGATTATTACCTTTGAGTGCGCTTATCTTAGAGGGAATACGACTCTGCTTATACCGAAGTGATTTGACTTCCGGTAGATTACAACAACTTATTATATTAGTATCCATAACATTGATAATCCTTTCAACCATATCAGAAGCTGGTATATTAGGAAAGTCTAATGATTTAATGGATTCGTTTGATTCATAATAGATATTAATGAAGATCCCTTTTATCACTGCATCCTCATATTTTTCACCGTATAACCTCACTAGTTCTTCAATTTTATCATAGATCTTTTTTTTAGGAAGTCTATTACCATTTAGATCACACAAAGGAATAGCCTTGCCCAATATAAAAGACACCTCTGAAACTGTAGGTAAACACATTTTATATCCCATGGTAAATTTCACATACTTTGAATCAATATTGTAGGCATACTGCTCTAGCAATTGTATAAAGGCTAATATTAGAATTTCAAATTCATTAATGCGGGGGTATGGTTCAATAAAACTTGTAGAAGCATATATATTTCCTGGATAACAATTCTTGCTTATAACACTATCAATACCATTTAGTAACCGATCCCAATAAGAATAATAGTTGATAGACGAATAAAACTTCTTGAAACTATTTTGAATTGTCTTAAAACTGTTATTAATATCATATGATATCTTACGATTGTCATATGACCGCATCCAAATAAGATTCCTTATCATAGAATCTTTCGTCAATTTAATGATCATGGTGTGAGTTTTTATCCTTAGTATTTTGGGTTCGTCCTCCTCATTATAGTCTTTAGGTCGTACTCTGTTAGGTTTAATTTCTAGAGGATTCAATGTGGGCGAATTAGGAAGTTGTGGTTTCCTTATTCTTATTTGAGATATAAGTTGGAGAATTAGGAAGTTGTGGTTTCCTTATTCTTTTATTTTTCCTCTAAAGAGTGCCAGCGTGTGTAGGTGTATTAGTATTGCTTCTTTAGATAACAATACTTACCCATAACAGTATACTATTTTATATACTTACCCTTAACAGTAGACCTCTTTTTTTCCTCTAAAGATAGCCCTAAAGTGTAGGTGTATTTTGAATAAAACTTCTTGAAACTTTTATTAATTGAAAATATTTCTACTCAGATTTTGTCTGTTCTCTTTCTTTTCCCTATGAGTTCAGACAGAGATGAAGACAGAGAGAAGCCAAAGATACTATCGTCTTCCAAGTAGACTTTCTGGAAGGTGGTATCTTGATTCCTTTCGTTACGTCGGTGCCGAGAGTCAGCGACTCCACTCTTCCTTTAGCAGTTCCGGAACATCCTTTTCATTGAGTATAAAATCCCTGTTGAATCAATCTCTGTACAGCGGAATCACCTTAACAAACAGCGTAAACTCCGATCGAACTTTCGGTTGTTCCATGGTACAGTAATTCTTTCTTTTCCTTGTTTGATCACAGTATGAATTGCTAGTTTCCAAAAGGGACTCCAATTGTTTATAGGGGGATAGACTTACCTACATCAAACTAGGATGCCTTTAGGACTAGAAATCAATCCTACACTAGCTTTCCCCTTGACCTTGCCTGCTAGTTACTTAGTGGATTTCCTTTCAGTGGATGGTGAAACTCTTTCTTACCTCCCTAGCTGTTCTACTGCTGGCAAAAAATAAAAGAAAAAGAGAACTCGAAACAAGGCAGAAAGAAGGCATTCCCAATTGAAGAAAAGGATTCTATTAGCACTAGCACTCAATGCAAGGCAAGGGATTCGCCTAAGACTCCAATTAGATGGGCCTTCTTATCGAAGCACTCCAACCTTTAGTACTCGAAATGTATCTCAATTTGATAGGCCCGGCTCGATCGGCCATCCCAATTTCCTGCATTTGTGGCAGGGTAAAGATTCTTTCATAATTGCGTAGATAGAACATAGCTGATTCACTCTATTGAATAACTAATGCGATAGCGCCAGGAAAAGGGTTAGCTGACCTTCTTTTTCTAAGAAGTAGGATTTGCTATTCCTAAGGAAAGAATCTATCTATTTGCCGGTTCAAAGCTACTCTTCAATCTGCTTTCTAGAGGGATTCAGAATGGACTCAGGCATAATATAGAGGCATGCTTATGAGCTAAGATTAGATTCTTTAACAGTTACTGAATCCTGTTAAGAGCGTCTTTTGTCTTGTAAGCAAAAGTCAAAGTAAGAGTTCGTTCTCGATGCACCTTAAAAGAGTGCAATGGCTCAGCCACTTTCTTCTCTTATTCTTCTGCTTTCTAGTCATTGACTGGTATAACTCGCTTAGCTCTCCCCACTCACTAAAGACTAAAGAAAAGAGAGAGCTAGGTCTTTCGTTTCGCATCCGAGACTGCTCCTCTGCCTACTTCCACTAGGAGTGATTATAGTGAAACTCATTCTCTCTATCCTAATGTAGGAATTCTGTCTTGCTTCATTTTCTTTCAAGGATTTGAATTTAGGCAAAAGGGGGATAGGAAGGTTTGAACAAGCTCCTTTGGGCGCCGAACCGACAATTCCTTTTTCAGAAAGAAAGTGAACCAGAACTAATTCTTTGATTGAAAAGCTAATGATTGTAGATCTTCTATCAAGATCTCGATATTCGAAGTTGATAAAGAGAAGTAGACTTTCTAGATGATTCAAGTCGGAAGGAGTGCTTTTACGATCCGAAACTAGGCAAAGAGCTTTATTATATTAAGATATTCTATCTCGAGTTACCGTCGCATCAACAGGAAAGAGCGGTTACGAGAGCAGATTCTATTGCAATTGCATCAAGCACTGGAGACGATCACACCAAAAAAACAAGACCAGAAAGACCAGCTAGGAGAATATCTGATTCAATAGCTGCCTACTCTGGGCATGAATGTGAAGCTACTTTTTCTTATGAAAGACCAAAAAATGAAATGAAACTGACCTTAAAGGCGGCCAATTCCTTCTCATTGAAGATGTCCATTAAGAATGGATATTTCGAGAGGCATATGAATAGTGAATTGAATCTATCCCACTCCCTAAGGCTGGTATTTCAAGTCTTACTAGCAAGGATACCATTTGAATTGGGATGGAGGCCTAACATAAAAGAAAAGACTCAAGTTCCACACTCACTTTCTAACTGCTGCTCGCGCTAAAGCAATTGAATTGTAGCAGCTACAGTAGGATAAGAATGCCGAACCGAAGGTGAATGGAAGCAAACTCGCCTGAACCGACATGGACATGGTGGGCAACTGGCCTTAAGACTGCAATTGGATCGGCTTAAGAATAAATGGAAACATTGATTCTAGAGAAGGAAGGGGGGATCCCAATATGCGTAATCCAAAGGAGAAATCTCTCACATGGAAACAGCAACCATCGACTAAATAGAAGTCAGTCAATCCCGGTTTAGTTTTTTGCTTTTCTTTCTGTCATCCCTCGGCTGGAGGATATCGACATGGAAGCATTTAGATTAGGCTTAGCACGAAAGAACAAAGAAAAAAAGAAGGCACTCCCATACCATAGGCAGGAAAGGCTTCAACTAGAAAGGATAAGAAAGGGAATTTGCAACACTCTTAGTGGAAGGCCCGGGAGTTGATAACTCCCTATATCCTCAGTTATTGCGTCCAGGACAAGCCAGTTATTGAGGGCTCTTTATGCCAAATACTTTTACACTACAGGGAATCAATATCCTAAGCAAGAAAGATGTTCCTATTTATACTAGCACTAGTGGGACTGGGGCAGGCTCCAGGGGAAAAGGAATTACACTAGATCTTGGCAATGGCACTCCAACAAGCTCGGCAGGGGGAGAGAACGAAGAGAATGGAATGAGAATGCCTAGAAGACAGAAGCACTTCAATTGGCCTTTGCTTTGAAATTGTCTCGCAGGAAGAAGGACTCCAACTATATGACTGGCAACTGCCACTGGACCGACATCGGAAGAGAACTTCAAATAAGGGAAGAGTCCTGAACAAAGAGATTAGATTACACAAGCAAGGGATTAGCGCACTGGTAACGAGAAGGAAAATGAAAGGAATTGAAATGGAAGGGCTTAGGAAGGCATTCAATTCCTAAAGGGATTCTCTCTTTAGAAAGGGGGGAAGGATAACTGGTTTCAGTTTAGCAGGGCTTCAGTAATACCGCCTAAAATGGTTTAGCACTCGAAATGCAGGAGATTTTCTTATGACTCCAGCTGGCTTTTTGGCTGGAAGGAAAGAGACCTGGGATAAAAATACAACAAACCTATTTTCGAGATGGAACCTAGTCCCTCTTCTATTAAGAAGAGTAACTCCGTACCTCTGACGAGGGCTAAGCGCTTTTTACCTCTTGTCTAATATACCCAGCTCAAAGGGAGTGACCAGGGGAAAGGGAACTCAATACTCAATAGCTAAAGCTAAATAAAGGGTTCTGACCCCAGGAAAGACAACTCCAACCGGATCTTTTTGAACTGTCAATACATATCTCACAGGTGTTATCACAGGCTGACAAGATGGATTGCCCTATAACTTGCTTTCAACAGAAGGATAACTCTCTTAACTTTGCTTGAACTTACTATTTAATAGAACTTAACTCGCTGGCAGGAAACTCTCACGGGATAGAAATCCCACTCGATTAAGTAAGCTTTTATCCTAATAGATGCAAGTAGGAATGGAAGGCGATGAGCTTGTTTAAGGCCTAGAAATGCAATTTTTTGAGTTTACAAAGGCACTCAAAATGGCTGGCTTACTGGTTGGAATAGAACTCCCAGGTGAATCAATCTACCTATATAGCCCTCCCCTCCTCCTATTAGACTGGAGAAAAGAAAACGGATTGAACTGGCTTACTCGATGTCTAGCCCAATCGCTCGCTTAGAAATGAATGACTCGGAACTAGAAAAGTTGCCCGCTACACAGTATAAAGTGGACTCCTACGAGAGCTCCTACCTTTATTTTAAAGGGATAATAAAAGAAAGAATCAATGACGATACAAGTCGCTGTACAGGAAAAGCCCAACGCCCCTGCGAAAAAGAACGAAAACGGGGATGAGAAGAAGCAGGCAAAGAAAATCTCTTTTAAAGAACGACTCTATTCGGATATTTCGATGAAAGCATGGTAGACGCCATCTTTGACATGTTGATCGCTAACGGTCAGCTGACTCTACCTCCGTGTAAGCGACCCGAAAAGTGGATGATTCCAACTACTGCCGGTACCACAGGTCGTGGGACATACACTCATACTTTAAAGAGCTGGTGCAAGAAGGCCTCCGGACAAAGGCATTCACACTTGGAGAGGCAGAAAAGAAAGCGACTACCTTCTGTCTATAAGGTTTTGAGCACTGCAACCAGTCTCTATACCCGTAGAAGAGATGGATCCTCTGGACACCGAAGTGCGGGTCATCCCTGATTACTCAAAAGAGATACAGCGGGGATTGGAAGCCGTCAATAGCCCAGATGGAGTGGGTAGACCCAGATCTCAATGAGGATGACGATTGGGAAGTGGTTACCCCAACAAAGAAAGAAAACCCATAAGCCGAAACTCAAATGTGCCGGACGTAATAAAAGTGAAATAAAAAGAGAAGGAAGAAGCAGCCTAAGAAGAAAAGAAGGAAAAAGTGCCCGAGGACTCCCCAAAGCAAGAATGAAGGGTTCCGGTCACCCTTGCGGAGTTCATTGCACCTTCAATCCAAGAGAGCAACAAAACCACTCCTCAGATGAAGACCAAGAGGTGTCATCATGCAACATGATAACGGTGGGCCCTGCTTCGGCAAAGAAAGAAGAAAGGCTAACTTCCCTGGTTCCAGTTCGTTAGCCGAGAGACTCTTCTCCCTGCCCTCTTTGATTTCCTGAACGTCATCCAACGAACACTGAAGGAATCCCATAGCTTCTTTGATCATGCCAGAAGAGGTAAGAATGCGGATGATTATCGAGAAGAAAAAGCGATAGCCTATGCTCTCTCTATAATATCTTAAAAGACTTATAAAGTACTATTTTATGTAAAAGCATAACATATTGCTAGTTAAGCAGTTGAATAGTACTGCGGAGTTGTTTCAATTGAAAGCCAGCTAACGGGATCGGGATAGAGGGTTTGCGGGTAAAAGCAATCCATCCTTATAGCAAGCCCGTTAGTTAAGTAAAAAAGACTTCTCGGGAGTTTGGGAGTGTGACTATAACCAGTACTCATGTAGAATATCCTCTTTCCAGTTAAAATGAGTATTACCTGCCTGCACAATCAATCTATGGCGATCTCGGTCTCACGTGCCAGTCCCTCTTGCTAAGCCTAAGTGTTAAGCATATCTTATTTTCACCTATCCTTTTAGGACTTCCAGACATTGATTTTAGGAGAGTCATTTTCTAGGGCCATTCTTTTTCTCCTCGCGAGCCAGTACCCTTATTAGGAAAGTAGGGATTTTTTTATAGTTCATAGATATAGTCCCTGGCCATATCTTAAACTAGCCTATTCTCTGATATCATAGGTCGAGCGAGATCCAGTCTTTGCTTACCCATATATATATATATAGTTGAAAGGCTAGTTGCCACCCATATCCTTGAAGGGCTAGCTTCCATTCATCCTAATCTTGTCCTTCCCTATTCGAGCCATGGGGAGTTCCCTTTACCCATATTTGCATCTTACTAGTAATGAGTGTTCAGGTTCTTGCCGATTCTCAAGCACCAGATTCTAGGGCAAGTGGGCATCCTATCCTTTGCACATAAAATCATCTTTCTTCCGTTTGATGAGTGAAGTCATTAGTAGTCCGTCCTCTAAAGCTAGTTAGATAAGCAGTAAGGAAGCTAGTGAATTGATATTTTATATGCCGGACCGGAGTAAGCAATCCTTTTTTCATTTTCAGCCTTAGTATTCGAAGTAAGTGCAAGAAAGGTTATCAATCATATGAGCAAGCCAGTTACATTTATCTTTCTAGTATTCAACCCAACCAATCGTAAGCAGCCCTTCCAGACAGCAAGTGCTAGTTCCCCTTTTTTGAGTAGGCAACCCCGGCACTTTTTGAAAGAATCTTCCCTGCCATCCAAGTTTTCTTATATTCCATTGGAGTTTCTTTTCCAGGGCAAGCTAGTTATCGGGAATCCATGTTCAGGGCTGAATATTGATTTACTTTATGTGGCAAGATCCATTCAGCAGGTAAGGAGTCTTTGCCAAGGCAAAAACACTATTTCAAATAGCAAGGAGGCAAGCGTCAAATCAACCAGGGAATTCATTGGAATCGTCATGATTGGCAAGCGTAGTAATCGAGCTCTTCCCGTTGCGAGCGGTATCGGCATGCGACAGGTAAGAGCTAGGTAAAGAATTATGGACGAGATAGTAAAACCCTATGACTTTTTCGCTATAGCTTATATAGACGATGTCCTGATCTTTGAAACGTAACGTACTTAACGTACGTTAGAATTCGTACGTGACGTAAGTGCCCACTTCAAGCATGACGAAGCATTTCGGAAAAGTCTCAAAAGTGCGGTTTTGAACATTTGGTCAAACTGACTGAAGATTCTTGCTGCCGAAATCCTTAGGATTAGTGTTTGGCGGTTGGGTACCGGGTACCTGATCCATTGGAGAGCCTCGTTCTGTGGTTTGTAGTTGATTACCAACCTTGGCATACCCCGGCACTTGCTCCGGCACTATTATTAACATAGAATGCCGCGCAGGACCACGGGCTCTTGCTTGGGCGAATCAGCCCTTTACCTTTACTCTTCGATTTCCTCCTTCACGTGCACATGCCAAGGAAGAGAAAGAAGATGCTGCTTGCTACAAGAGACTAAGAAAAAAGTTCGAAGACTGCTAATCGAGTGGGAAAAGGCTATCCTATCGTAGGATAGATTCGATGATCCGCCTAGGCTCAGTCATTGGTCAACTTTCCTCTCTCTGTCTGGTACTGATTCCATAGATCTGAAAGGTTTACAGAGCTGGGAACACGCTTTTGTCGACGATCCCCCTTTCCCGAAAGCAAGACATCCTATTCCATTCCATATTTGTCGGGAACCCAATCTTTTTTAGAGCATAAGGCATCAAACCTTTTCCTCTATTGTTCACTGTGTGGGAGCTATTGACTGAGAATCCATCTTTCCCGGCATCCAGAAAGTTTGCTTTCTAAGCGAGTTCCCCCCCGTTGAGCCGGATAAGAAGAGTAGCCCACTCAGGGCAATGCAATAAGGAGAGTGCGAGCTCTGTTCGACAATGAGGGGATAGAGCTCTATCAAAACCACGAAGGAGGGGTTCAAAAGACCTCTTTCTCCTACTATTGACCCAGAGACTGGTGTTTGCTTTCTTGTGGTCCACAAGAAACGATCTTTCTACGGACTTCAGAGGTTCACCTCTCCAATGAAGGAAGCATTGGGACGATAGGCTTTTTCGCTTTTTCCTCCTTCCCCTCTTCCATTGAGGGAGATCCTTTCTTGGACGAGTAGACCGATCATCGCACTTCTTTTGAACTGAGGTCTGATGTGTTTCCGGAAAAGCCCCTTGCATGTGGTGAATCTCTTTTTTCCATCTCTATCTCCTTCCTTGCATCCGAAGAAGCAATGTCACTCGATCATTATCAAATGGACCCATGATGACGAGTAGTAAGTGATGAGTCGGACTTATGTAATCTTAGGCCAAACTCTAACTCTATAAGAGTTTTATGGAATTTCTTAAACTGGGCTCTGAGAGCTTTAATCCGTACAAAACTGACTTAGCATACGTGATTAGGATATTGTAGATGTACAAACCGGGTGGTTGCTTAAACCTTCCCCACTCACAGCCCTCCCTTTGGTTTTATTCCTGTGTTATTTCAATTGAGTGAGGCTAGGCTTCGCCGACTGAGAATACCATCCTATTTAGTATGAGTTGAGAGTAAGATGAAAACCTCAGCCGGCTACTTCCTGATGCCCGGGCTGTGGGTAGAGCAAGAAAAGGTAAGAGTAAAGCGCTCTCCCTCTCAACTACTTCTACCTTCCAAGCCAACCCCTTACAATATCCTTGGCTCATATCTGATTCGGAATAAAGAGGTCTTGTTGCTTCTTTGGTGATGGTCCATTTGAGTGTGCACTTCAAGCTCTAGCTGTAGTGGGGCTACCTTTCTATAGGAAAATGGGCTTTCAGACTTAAAAGCTGCGCCCTGACCTTACCTTACCTTACCTTACCTTACCTTACCTTACCTTACCTTACCTTACCTTACCTTACCTTACCTTACCTTATTCGGCAAATTCTTATTCAATTAAACCGGGATTCCTAACGTAGAGAAAGAGAAAAAAGTCTTCCGTCACGACTAGGCCACAAACGCGTTTAGATCATGGCATCTTCATAGCATAGCCTTGCTTACTACCTAAAATATAGAGACTGAAAACTACGATTCTAGTCGAGATTGAGAACTTTTTCAGGGTATCGAGAGCGTCGAATTCCGTAATCGGGCCAAGAGGAGGGGATAGCCGAACCTATCCAAAGGGCCTCGCCAACCGTTCCCTTTAATAAGCGATTGCCTATCCTACGGGGATTGTTTTTCAGTCTCGACCCTTAGTATGATAGACGATCTGGCTATGAGCTTCTGGGCATGCGAGGCTTGATTGAATCCAAAGTGACGTCCGCATGAAGGGTACTGGGGTGCTATGGTACGTCCCCTGTAGGATTAAGTGAGGGTCGGGGAAAGAAGAAATCAATGCTCTAACGCCCGGCAAAGGGGATATCAAGATTCACGTGCGAAGGGACGAGCGAAAGGCTTCCTAGTAAGCCCTTCGCTCGGGAAGAGAAAACCACCTGATTCAGTTCACCGAGAATCGTCACCACTTCTGAACAAGGGAATCATACCCCTGGGGAAGCAGAGGTTAATAAACTTTTTTAAAGAGCAAGCCCGTTAGTTAAGTAAAAAAGACTCCTCGGATTCAAGGGACTAATCCTTTCCTTTGCTGGAAAAGCATTATACGCAGGGTTGGGCTTCTTAGTGAGCCTTATTGTGCCTAAGGTCATAGAAGGGGGAGGAAGATCTATCCCTAAGAGCTAAGAAAGAAAGACTAGAAAGAGAATGCTACTACCCCTTCTGGATAGCCTTAGGAAGAGTGAATAGGCACAGTACCAGGGACCGAACTCTTAGGCCAGTCTGAAAGAAGAATTACCACCGATGAAAAGGCAATATCCACTCGTAGATCGGGGATTTCGGGGTTGGTTATAGAATATGACTCTTTTGCATATCTTTAAGACGGTCTACTGTTGATAGGGGGTAGGGTAAGGCAGTACTTCATCAATAAATCTCTGGTAATTTCCGAGTTGTAAGATCCCTCCTTAGTCCAGAGAGAGTAGCGAGGAGAAGGTTCTTTATAAACCTTACTTTTATCCTTACTTTACTACTTTACCTTTACTACTGTACTTCAACCTTAGCCTATGCCTTCCGCGCACAGGACAGAGGAATTAACTTTCGCACACACGAAGAGCGAACTCCCCTAAAAGGCCTTTCTTTAAAGTCTGTTTGAAGGGATGAATTTATGTTCCCTCATCGAGTACTTTCCTTACTGAATTGTTCACCGGAACTACTTTTCCTTCACTTAGAAAGAATCTTTATTGCTTAACGGCTTTCGGGAAAGAAATAAGGAAGGTACGGTTGGAAAGAGAGTAGGACTAGGACTAATAGTCAGACAAAGCAGCAGACAGGCAGGGAAAGAAGCTCAAAGATGCTCTTAGTACCTGAATAGTAAGTCCAGATGAACTCTTTTCCTTTTATGGGAGCTTTCCCAAAGCCTCCTTCCTCTACATTCATAGCTTTCACCCTTGGTCTTCTTTATCACACTCTTTGTGGCGCATAAGTAGTATGCCTTAAGAGAAGAAGAAGATTTCCTGCTTCCGAGCAAGGAGGAGAGATTCTGAACGGAATTACTGAATGGAATTAGGAGTAACAATCCCCAATCTGGGTTCAATACACCAAATTCTGGTATTCGCTCCTAACTCGATCTAAGCCTGAAGTCAAGTAAGGACAGATTCACTCTC